>NW_022900951.1:123928929-123931996 GCF_012274545.1 Fukomys damarensis | reverse complement strand
TGGGAGTGCTGATGCTTCTTCAATGTACTGATTCCATTTCCTGTGCATATGTACTGAGAAGAGCTTCCTGGATGATATGGAGGTTCTGTGCTTCATTATTTTAGGAGCCTGCATACCATTTTCTACAGTCTCTCTATTACTTAGCATTTCCACAAAGACTGTGCCAGATTTATTTTTCTCTGCATCCTTATCCAGATATTCAAATTGTACAAATTTCTTCTCTTAAAATTCTAGAGGTCAAAATTTCAAGTGAATTTTGCAGTGTTAAAGGTGGCAGGACTAGAGTCTGGGATGGAGCTCAGTGACAGAGCCCTTGCCCAGCATATGTGAAGCCCTGGGTTCCACAGCCAGCACTAAAAATCCAAACAGAAACAAAAAAGCACCAGCAGGGCTGGTTCCTTCCAGCTTCTAAAGCTATGGGCATTCCTGGGCATGTGGCCTTACCACCACAATCATTTTGTGTGTATTCACAGTGCCTTTCTATTCTGTATGTGTTGCAAACCTCTCTCTCCACTTCCTTCTTTGAAGGACTCGTGTGATTATACCCAGCATCATTCACACAGTTCCTAAAAGTTCTTCCTATCTCCCTGTCACTGATCATATCTGTATGGTCCCAAATGCCATATGCGGTCACTTTCACCGTCCCAGGGGATATACCGTGGATATGTATGAGAGGTGACCAGCAGGTTTCATGTGCTGATTCAAACTGTGGCGCCTGCACACACCTGGTCCTTCTGCCTCTGTGAGGAAACCCACAGTTCCCTGCCCTGCTCCTTTTCAGAATCCCCACGGGAAACTATCACTGAGAGTGACCTTGTGGGTGTCTCCAAAGGCATCTTGGAGATGAAAATGCTCTTAACCAGGTTGTGAGACGCTTCCTGCATTGTCCTCTAAACATCCCCACCAGTTTATCAAGGAAATGTGTGTGACTACATGGTCGCCTTCCACTATGTGAATATCTGTACCTTGGGCCAACTCCATATATCACACAGAATCTGTGGGCAATGGAGGCCACAGTCACAGCCACGACTCCACCCCTCATATGCCAAGAACTCAAGAACTCAGAAACCTCAAGAGGCCTCTGAGGCAGCAACACACCCCTGTCATTTTTCAGACAGAGTCCACAGCCGGCCCTAAATCTCAGAGGCTGACGTCACTGGTCCCTGGCATTTTCCCTCCTCCATCCCACTCCATGTGGCTGAGCACCCCGTCCACTGCTTCACCGTATTTCTGGCCTGTTCCAGCCCACAGTCTCCAGCCCACTCCCTCTCACAGTGACACTTAGGGGGGCTCCACTGAGCACAGGGGACGGAGCACCCGTCTCCAGCGGGCGTCAGGTCATCTCCCAGGTCTGCACAGTGCCCAGGGGCTCTGGGACACGAGAGTGGCCGAGAGATGCTGCCTGCCCAGATGATAAAGGGTCCAGCTTGGCTCTTGCTGACAGAGAGAGGGACCGCAGGGAGGGTGGGGTGTCTGGTGTGCACTGGTCCATTCTCCCAACAGGGGTGTCTGCCCAGACCTCACTGACACTTCCAGCTGATGGTGATGAGTCCCGGATGTCCTAGTCCTATTCATGTCCTCCCTCCTCTGCTCCTCCACTGTCCCTCAGCTCCTTGCCTTCCATGTTAACTCTGCATCATGAGCTGTGAATGACAGCTGCCTGGGGTGGGGTGGGGGTTCCTGAACTCATTTTCACGTGGCCCAGTTATGGTTTCCATCTAGAATGTCCCCTAAAGTCTCAAGTGCTCCGAGGTTGGGTTTTGAAAGATCATTGACCCATGGGTATGGACTGTTCCTCAGTGCATTGATCCAATACACTGAAATGAGTTTATACTTAAACGTGTTTGTTGTTTGGAGGTAGGGCTGTCACTGGGGGTGGGCTTTTGCAGGATGTGTCTCCCTTCCTGGCCTCCTCCTCTCTCTCTCTCTCTCTCTCTCTCTCTCTCTCTCCCTCCTCCTCATGACTGCCATAGATATTAGCATTTTTCTCCACCAGGCCTTTCTGCCATACTATTTCTAATTCAGAGAAAACAAACCATGGAGTGAATTCACTGAAAAATGAAACTCACATTATATCCCCCTGTTGTAACTTGTGGGTATCAGGTATCGTGCAACAGCAAGGAGAAAATAATACAGTTTCCATTCATGGACACTGCCCACTCACTACTCTCCCCTAGATACCCCAATGTCCATCTGTTAATGACCATTTCATGCATGCTTTCCATTCCTGACTCTTGGATATTTTTACAATGTTTTCTTCTCAAATAGAAGGGGAAATGTCCCTTTGTCATTTCAGAATTGCAAATCATCTGTTTCTGCTGACAGTGCAAATGAGCCTAGCTCCAGATGTACTCTCACAGGGATGTTCACTGTAGCCCTGTCACTCGCCAGCCAGTCATCCTGGGATATGGGAGACTGGGGCTGTTCATCTGTGAAGTGAGTCTGCTCATGCCTGTCCCGTAGGACCGCAGGAAGGTGTGCACTGCGTGGAAAGCACCCAGCCCAGTGCCTGACTCGAATTCCAACCACATTGAACAGATGCTATTTCTAATAAGATTTGAACTTATCTCTAGCACTTGGGGATGTTGTTGTTTTTGTCATTGCTCTCTGGGATGTATCTGAGAACATGCAACTCTATAGGACATCAAAGTATGAATCAGCCAAACTGGGAACAGACAGAGGATGCACTTTGTAGTCACTCCCGAAGTGAATTTTCCCTTCCTAACCAGGCTCCCCTTTGGACAAAGTGTCTGACACTAGGGAATTCTAAGGCAGAAAGGTCATCACGGGGACTTGGAGTAGCACAGTTATGCCAGGCATGTGTGTCCCAGGTACAGGGCTAACAAAACAAGCAGCTACATATTATTTGGGGAACCCCTACCTGGCTTAGGGCTCCCACAATTACCCTGTATCCCTCAACATACCTGGCTTGGCTCCCACAATTACCCTGTATCCCTCAACTTGATCTAGCTGATCCCAGTTCCTCTCTCCTGCTCCCACCTTAAGCAGGCACCTCAGAACCAGGGTCTGAGTTCCAGGGCTATCCTGAGGCAAAAGGGGTGTTTTT
>NW_022900951.1:123905142-123926487 GCF_012274545.1 Fukomys damarensis | reverse complement strand
CCCCCTCTCTCTCTCTCTCTCTCTCTCTCTCTCTCTCTCTCTCTCTCTCTCTCTCCTGACTGCCATAGATATTAGCATTTTTCTCCACCAGGCCTTTCTGCCATACTATTTCTAATTCAGAGAAAACAAACCATGGAGTGAATTCACTGAAAAATGAAACTCACATTATATCCCCCTGTTGTAACTTGTGGGTATCAGGTATCGTGCAACAGCAAGGAGAAAATAATACAGTTTCCATTCATGGACACTGCCCACTCACTACTCTCCCCTAGATACCCCAATGTCCATCTGTTAATGACCATTTCATGCATGCTTTCCATTCCTGACTCTTGGATATTTTTACAATGTTTTCTTCTCAAATAGAAGGGGAAATGTCCCTTTGTCATTTCAGAATTGCAAATCATCTGTTTCTGCTGACAGTGCAAATGAGCCTAGCTCCAGATGTACTCTCACAGGGATGTTCACTGTAGCCCTGTCACTCGCCAGCCAGTCATCCTGGGATATGGGAGACTGGGGCTGTTCATCTGTGAAGTGAGTCTGCTCATGCCTGTCCCGTAGGACCGCAGGAAGGTGTGCACTGCGTGGAAAGCACCCAGCCCAGTGCCTGACTCGAATTCCAACCACATTGAACAGATGCTATTTCTAATAAGATTTGAACTTATCTCTAGCACTTGGGGATGTTGTTGTTTTTGTCATTGCTCTCTGGGATGTATCTGAGAACATGCAACTCTATAGGACATCAAAGTATGAATCAGCCAAACTGGGAACAGACAGAGGATGCACTTTGTAGTCACTCCCGAAGTGAATTTTCCCTTCCTAACCAGGCTCCCCTTTGGACAAAGTGTCTGACACTAGGGAATTCTAAGGCAGAAAGGTCATCACGGGGACTTGGAGTAGCACAGTTATGCCAGGCATGTGTGTCCCAGGTACAGGGCTAACAAAACAAGCAGCTACATATTATTTGGGGAACCCCTACCTGGCTTAGGGCTCCCACAATTACCCTGTATCCCTCAACTTGATCTAGCTGATCCCAGTTCCTCTCTCCTGCTCCCACCTTAAGCAGGCACCTCAGAACCAGGGTCTGAGTTCCAGGGCTATCCTGAGGCAAAAGGGGTGCTTACCTGAGAAGTCTCCACGGCACAGGCCAGGGTTGTCAGCAGAGGCAGATGTGGGCTATTTTCAGACTCTCAACCTGGGACAGAGCTTCCTCTCTCGCCCTCAGCCCCTGAATTTAATCTAGGCAATCTCAGGTCCTAACTTCTCAGCTCACAATAGGGGCAGACCTGAAGCACAGGTCTCAAAGCAAGGCTCTTTCTCTCCTCTCCTGGTGTCCTGAGGCAAAAGGGGATGATGGGCTGCAAAAGAGGCAGAACTGGGTTGTTGGGGAGCCTCTCCCTGCCTGAGGGCTTCCTCATTGTGTCCTGAAGCCTCACCTTGACTGAATGGAGCCTGGTACCGCTGTGCTCCTCCCACTTATGCAAGGACCATAGTTCTAGGCTCTCACCCTCCTCTCCTGGTGCCTTGAGGTAAAAGGAGTGGTTCCCTGAGCCATTATTCCCTGGTGTCAGACTAGCAACAGAAGCAGGTCTGTGTTACTTTGGGGACCCTCTCTCTAAATTGAGGCTTCCTCACACCCTGCCTTGACCAAACCTGAGCCCTTTTCTCCTCCCACATGAAGTAAAGTGCTTAGAAAAGTCTCCTTCAAGAAAGACAAAGGGGCAAGAACCCACTGACCCCCTCATTCTAAATTATCTGTGTCTTTATTCTCCATTTGCCCCCTCTGATTAGTCATTCCTAGCAGGCTTGTCTCCAGCAAGGGAACATGCAATGACCCCTACCAGGGAACTTTAGGAATAAATTTACCCCAGGTTATCCATCTTATCAGCAAACCCAAGAAAGGAAGAGGATCAACACAGCTCTGATATTTTCAACAGCTTGAATGAGAAACACTATCAACATGAGGTCTAAAGAAGTAGGGGAAGTGAGAGGGGTAGAAGAAAGGTATGAAGGGGAATTTTAAAAAAAAATTAGAAAAGGAAAAAACATGGAAACAAAGTTTTTGTAAATAAGAAAGGGTAGAGGGGGTGAAGGGAGGGCAGGGGAATGGAAAAAAAAATGAGATCCAAGATACGATATGTAAAGGTACATGATCCCAATGGTGAATGTAACTATACTGTATACCAAAATTGTACCAATAAACTTAATGCAAAAAAGTAAATAAATCTCCATTTGCCAAAAAAGAACCTTAAAAACAAAAACAAAAACATGAACCACAGTAGGACCAATAGAACATGGGAAACTGATCTGAAGCGAAGACATGGGTAAGCTGTGACATGAGTAAGACCATGGAATTTAGTACTGTCTCAGGAATCTGCAGAGGTTAGACCCCTGGAAAATTGACTATGAAGTTTATCCCAACTGGCACACAAGTGTGATGAGAAAAAAACTTCTTATGAGGAGATGTATGTTCATCTTCTCTAATCATGAAGGGGGACAAAGTGAAGAGGTGGGTGTGTGAGAAAGAATGGTGATGGGTCCTGTAGGATTTGTTTCTAGAGAGATATGTCCTTGGCTACCAGATCTGGCTCAAGCCTGAGTATCAGAGGCAATTTGACCCTGAACATTTTTTCCTACAGGCAAAGAGGATGCTGTCTCTTTGTGTCCGTGCACTGATTTCTACCTGGCTGGGGAGAGGTGGTGTATGTGGGACGGCAGGGTCTCTTCCAGGAACAGCACAGCTGTCATTCCCACCACACCTATCCCATGGTGGATTTGTTCCTGGGCTTTGTTCTGTTCCCCCTATGCATTTCTAGAGTTTCCTCACTGTTGTGATTGTTGATACTTCATACTCCTTACACTAAAGTTTGGAACTCCTCCAGATTTTTTCTAAGCTTAAGGGTTGTCTTTGGCTGTTTGAAGTCCTTTGCATTTTTTGGTGATTGTTAAAAGTGACTTCCCAATTTCTGCTAATAATCCTGGAATACTGATTAGAATTACTTTGAATGTCAACTTACTTGGGAAGATGTGACTTTGTAACACTGTTGAATTGTATGGGTAATTATGTTTATATCTTGATTTATTTACATTTCCATTAGCTCATCTTTTCATTGTATTATATTTCTCAATGCTCAAATCTTCAATACATTTTGATAGATTTAATTCATACTTTCCAACCTTATTTTAAATTATACTGTTTCACTTTAATTTCCATTTGCTAAGTGCTGTGTAATGTGACAATGCTAAACACAATGTTTAAGAAGCATCTCCCTAGTTTATAAATCTTGCTTATTAAATGTCTTTTTATGATAAATATAGAATTTTACTTCTTTATTTCCAATGTGAGTTTTCTTATAAAATTTTCATTTATTGGACACAAACATAGGTAAAATAATGAATAATTCCTTGAACCTAATCCTGCTCTGTGAAATCATGAGCTTTAGGGCATATATTAATCAAGCCACTGTGAAGAGATTTCTCAAATTAATTTCTACAGGCAAAGATCCCCCATAAATTCTGGCACAGGAATACCTTCCCTGTCACTCCTAAGCTGTAAATCTGGTCACTACACCTATTTGGTACAAAGAGGACCCACAGATTATACACAAGACTAGGACACCCATTTGAACATGATTATTCACTACAGTCTTGATAGGCTGAAGCAAGTGATTCCATGAACAAACACACAAAACTAGTGGAAACTAAGGGGACACTGGGAAGAGGAGGTGAGAGAAACATTCCCTGCTAGTAGCCAATGGGTGAATTGAGAAGATGCTGCATAGAAGTATATGAAAGCGAGAAGTGGGATGATCCTCATCTCCACATGGACTTAGGTGTGAACAGATTAGTAGGGATGCAATTCACGTAGACCACAAACAACACAGATTATGGTCATGGGGGGGGGAAACATGGAATGTACAACCAAATAGAGTGCCTGTGGGAAAGTGGAAGAAATATTGTCTCTTTGCCTCATCATCCAGCAAATTAGGGCTTGGGAAGATGAGCAGGATTGGCTAGTGAATCTGGAAGTCTCTTTAAGAGTGTTAAGAAAATTCCTTTCCATTTTTCTCTCTTTTTTAATCCCTTTTCCATTCCTTCCTTCCCCCCTTTCCTTGTTCCCCTTCCCACTTGAACATGCTCTTCCTACTTCTCCAAATCTACCCTCCATTACGATCCTTATTTACTCTTCATGTTTCTAACACAAAAGAAACAATGCTATAAACTTGTGGGCTCAATTTATGTCACTTAAGATTATGCCAAAGGAAGGGGCAGGGAATGAGAAAAAAGAATAATTAAGATATATTATATATAGGTACAAATTCTTTGTAATGAATGAGATCATTATGTGTGGCAAATGTGTTCCAATAAAAATAAATAAAAATAAAAATAGGAATAAAATAAAGAAAAATTCTCCTTCCATCAAGTAGACCATCCTCACCTCCTCAGCAGATCCCACGTCACTATGGGATCTACTGGGGAAGCTAGGTGCTATCCTAGCCCCTCTGCCAGGACTGGATGGGCTGGGGGTGTAGCTGATGACCCAGCAGAGCCCACGGGGTAGGCACTCACTTTCCCAGGAGGAGTGTGTAAAGAGAGCTCAGCAGGCCTCTCTCAGACCACGGGGAGGCTTAGAAACTTGAGGGATGCGACGGAAGTCATGTTGCTGGGATGGACACGTGAACGCTCTGAGGAACACAAGGGAGTAAGTGAAGACCCCGTCTCAGAACCTGGTGCAAACACGAGGTGAGTAGACCCACACGAGCACCTTCTGTTCTTCCTCTGGAATCTTCCCACCGAGACACCTGCCCTGATCTCGGAGCACACCCTACTCGTGAAGCCCCTGCTCCCATCACTTCACCACCTTCTTACCCAAGCCAGTGCCCTTCTGTGATCTCTGTGTCAATTCAGGCACACAGCAGAATGAGGAAGTTCCGGAGGCCCCTATGCATGGGGCTGAGTGAAAAGCCTTCCCCGGAGAACCCTTCCTGCAAACACACCTGAACGACCGAGACTGGTAACAGGTTTCAGCCATTTCCAGCAACTGAAGGAGAAACACAATCAAGATGATCCTAAACAGGACCAAGAGAGTATGGGGAACTGCATCCCCTGAAAGAAAGAGTTGGGCAGCCCCCAGTGACTTGACTGAGGTCAGAGAGCTTAGAAGTATCTGTGTATTCTCTACAAGTCAGGCTCCTTGGAAACAGTCAACTGTGTAGACAATTAATTTTATCCTAATGGACAAGCATGATGAAATTAAAATCAACAGCAGATGTCTCTGTGCCTCTTCTTTGATGTTGGCAAGAGTGTATTTGTGTGGGTGGGTGGGGACACCCACTGGTAGGTACTGCAGGTAGGGGTTCCAAATTTAAATCCTATGGAGCTAGATGTGGCAGATAATCACTCAGGCATGACCACTGAAAACAAAATTTTTTCCATTAAATTTCATACCTTTGGTAAAGAAAGGCTGCTGTCTCACTTTGTGTATGAAGTGTCTTCTACCTAGCTAGAGATGGTATATGTGGAGTGAAAGAGCCCCTTGCAGGAGCAGTGCTTGTATACAATTGTTGTGACTCAACTCTTCATTTTGTTTTGTTTTGTTTTGTTTCTGAGACAGGGTCTCCCTGTGTAGTTCAGGATGGCCTTCAACTCACTATGTACTTCACACTGGGCTTAAACCCCAGGTGATCCTCCTGACTCAGACTCCAGAGTGCTGGGGTTACAGGTGTGAGCGACTATGCCCAGTTAACTCTCTATATTTAAGTGCAGATATAAGAAATCATTCAGCTAGGTCCCATGCAATGTAAAATATTGAAATATTACTATTTACCAATCTCTCAAAGGGGCATCGACATGGATGCTGCCAAGACATCTAAAGCTTCCCTCAGCATAGGGATCTCTCCCCCACCCGGGGAGAGACACATCACTGCCTTCACACCCACACCCTCCTCAGCCCTGGAAACCGCTGGCCTGTTATTCATGTGTGTGAATACCAAATAGTTTCTCTGGTATGAAAAACTAAGTGTAAATAAGGATCAAAATGTTTAATTGATATTCTGTAATAGGAGGAAAAGGTCTAAAGGAGTAGGGGAAGTGGGAAGGGTAGGGGAAAGGTAAGAAGGAAAAAGAAAAAGTATGAGAAAAGGAAAAAATGGAAACGAAGCCTTTGTAAATAGGGAAGGGTGCAGAGGGTGAAGGGAGGGCAGGGGAATGGGGAAAAGGTAATAACCAAGATATATCATGTAAAGGGACAAGATCCCAATGATGAACACAACTGTACTGTATACCTAAAATGTACCAATAAACTTAATGGGAAAAATTAAATAATTACAAAAAATCCTATCTGCTCCCAGTGCATGTGGCACCAGAGGCGCACAGGAAATGAGGATGGTGGGCAGCAGGTCCCTGAGGGAGGATGACTAGGAGGCACAGGAACGCCCTCTGTGATGATGGACAAGGCATGGATCCCTTCCTTTTCTTCAAGCTGGAGATGCTGAGCCAGAGCTCATGGAAATCCTCCCCACTCTTTATTCATATCTCCACCACAGACACAGGGCCTTTCAAAGGGCACACATACAACAAAGGTTTGGGGGTCAGTGGTCCTGTGAACACATGGGTTTCTTTATTCACAATAAATTTCCCTAATAAAATTGAAGAAAAGAAGCATATCCTGGTATACAGTAAATACATTTTTAATAGTATAGATCAACAAGGGAAAAGAAATAGAAAACTAAGAATTGATTTTCAAACTTATGTCTATCTCTAGGCTCCATCCAACTTGATTTAAACTTCATACACATTTTCAGGGAAATTCCTATTCCACTTCTATTTTTCATAAATAAATTGAATGGCTTGCCTGTTTGTTTGACAAAATAGGAAAAACTCTCACATTTGGAAGGAAAAAAGAAAATCCATTTTTTATCAATATCATGCAAAATGGCATTCACATCAGAAGAAGCAATCAAACATCAACATCACAAAATTAAAAATACATGTGAGATCCATTACACTTCTTCAAATAAGCTGCCTAAGCAACTTCAAAAGGAACAAGACTTTAAAAACCAATAAGGGAAACACATGTCCATTTCCAAGTAACCCAAATGGAAGAGACATCAAGATGCTATGCTCTGTGTTTTACCCATGCCCCGACCCTTCACTACTTAGAAAACTGCTTGCTCTCCACAAACACAGACTGAGAATGAGGCTCATTTCACATGGGGTGGGGACTAAGCCAGTGAAGTTGTTGTGGAACACTCCCTGTCCCTGTCACACATCTTGCACCTCAGGGGCCCTGAACATACTATTTTCTTCTTTCAGAGCCTCTGCATATAGATGCGGGTAAGACCTTGGATCCACCCTATTAAGCTTGGCCACATGCTCTAGGATTTTCATCTTGCTGGTTTCATCATGGGTCCTTGGACCCCACAGGAACTCATGGAGAGCAGGATCACTATTAGGAACCTGCTGATACCCCAGGTACTCTTCCCGTACCAAATCCTCTGTGATGAACTTCCAGGGATCCCCAAAAACAATGTGCTCCATCTGAGCTAATATCTCCCATTTTATCACTTGTTTCCTTAGGTCGTCTTCACTGACTCGGTTGCCCTTTATGAAGATTACACTCAGGATGAGTATCAAGAGGTCAACTTTGGCAATGATCTGGTCATCTTCATCCAGTATGCCATTGTAAGTGAGGCCCAGGACAGGGAGAAGCTCATATGTTTGGCCAGAGGGATCCACTGCCCTCATCTCAATGCCTAAGCCCAGGCACATGCACTCACAGAGTTCCCTGAAGATCAGAGGGAAGCGCTCATGGTAATCATTATCCACAACATGCAGCATTTCCTCCATGGTGATCTGCTCCTTCTTTTGATATTTCTGGAACAGTAAGCTCACCAGCTTATGTAACTTGTCATTCAGGAGTACACTGCGCAAGATCTGAGGGACATTCATGTCCTGTGAGGTCGTTGAACCCTCCTCTTCTTGCCTGCCGGAGCCCTCACTGCATTGGCTCCTTTGAGTGGAAGCCATGGCACTGGGGAGAGAGGGGATACCCTGAGGATTCTGAGGACAACTTGGTATTTCTGGCCCAGGCTTTTCTATTGGTGTGGATATGATTACATTACAGGAGGGAGAGGATTCAGAGGAAGCAGAGGCTGCTGCTTCCCCCTCACCCTTAAGAACCTCCACACCCGTGAGGTCTCCTGCACTATTTTGGGCAAGATGACTTCCCTGTAGCTTGATGTCTTGGCTCTGCTGACCGTGGGGCATCATGATGTTCCGTGGGGAGACCAAGAGTTTGTTGTTGAGGACTCAGATGCCTAGAGGAGAGAGGGAGACTATTAGTGTTCTCAGCTGAGAACAACACACTTGTTGCCTCCCACAAAGATCCGTTACAGGTCTTTCTTTAGGGAGTGTTGTAGGGTTTTGCAGTCTCCTGCCTCTTGCCAGTCCTGTCCCCATGATCCTGGGACATGATCAGAGGCTGATCCACAGGCTGCATTGGAACCACAGAGGAAGACTCAAGACAAGATAGCATAGCACATGGATACTGGGTACTATAAGGTTCCTTTACTCTGGGACAGGTGGAACCCTAGGAAAACATCACAGTATGCACTGGGCCTTGACTCCTGGTCCTTCTCTGTTTTGTCAACTGATGACACTGCCTCACACCAAGATCTTCACTGCCCGCCTCCTGGGGTTCCTGTAAGAGACATGTACAGCCCCTCAGGCTGCAGACCTCAAGCACAGGCCCTGTATTCCAGCCTTCAATGGGAGAGGTGGGTTGGACTCTGTGAGGTCCCCAGTTTTCTGGGTGAATCATCCCCTCTGTTCTCACTCATGGCCCTGAACTGTCCTTGAGCAGGGCCTGGACCCCAATTCTTTGCTAGCCTGAGGCAAACCCTCAGAAAAAATTGTCTCCTTCCCTGAGGGGGAGCAACATGCTATGGGGGGACACACATCTGGACATAGATAGCTGCCTGGGGCAGCAATTGGAGGTAGAAAATTTCACTGGGGTCCATGTGCCCTGGGAGGGGGAACCTGTTCCATCTTTATACTGATAAATAGTTAACTCTAGGGCTCTACATATAATGACTTGGAGCCCCCTTTTCAAAACCACAATAGTATCAATGTGAGACACTCAAAGAGGAAGTGAGGGAAAGCCAGTCCATCTATGTTTCCTGACTACAGGTGACAAAAGGGACAGGTTGAGACTAATGTACTGTGTGTTCAGGTGAGTGGATTCCCTCTGCCTCACCTAGATCCTTGGTAAATCCTGGGATCCTACTTCTGCTGTCCCATAGTCCATGCCCCTTGGAACAAAGCCTTCATACACTGAGACTAATGATGCAGAACTAAAGCACAACCTCAGCCTGACAGCCCTGTCTAGGCTTCCTGGGACAAGGAAGCAAGCACAGGTCTGATGTCAAGGATGATGCACCTGTCTGTGTTTAGGTGAGGAGTCACCTAAATCCTCCTTTAGGATCTTCATCAGGACTCTTGGCAGACCCTGGGACATCTGTGTGTCTCCTGATCAGATGAGGTTCTATGTGCCAACTAACAGACACCATCTCAGATTGAATCCCTCACCTTCCTGAGATCTCCAGGATTCTCAAAAGAAGTGAGAAGCTACCCATCCTGTCACCCCAACATGGGAACTTCAATGTTGACTGCAAGAGCTGTGCCCATCTCTCCTGTGATGTAGGGCTCCTGCATGCTTTAATTATAGATTTCTCCAAAAGTCCATAGGGATTACAGGAAGGACTTTTGGAAGGCAGTTGAATTATGAGAGTTTATAGCTGTTTTGGAATGAGGAGGTAGGGCCTTTTAGGAAGAGGAGGATCACTGTGGGTGTGACAGAACAGATTATATCTTCTTTCCTGACTCTTCCCTTCTCTCTCTGTTGTCTGGAGAAATTATGGTGAGATTTCCACCCACCTGTCCCTTCCACTCTGCTGTTCTGCCTTAGATTTGGCTGGCTATGAACTGAAATCTCTATAAATTTTGAGCACACATCAATTTTTCTTCCATTAAATTATAATGGTGATGTAATATGTCTCAGCAATGAGAACATAAGGTATCTCCTATGTGCTTCTGTAGATTCTCCATCTTCCTCCCATTTGTGTCTCCCGGGCCTGAGCCCCACCTCTACCAAGATAAGCTGATCTGGCCCTTGGAAACAGTCCTCATCTCCATGAAGATTCCCTCCCTACACATGGCAGAAGTGAGCACTCCAGTTATAGCCTCCTAGTGCTATCCTGAAGAATGGGAAGACTCTGTGGGAATCTGTTGTTTCTGGGCTGGACAATCCTCAGTCCTCAGGAAGGGTCTATACTTCTCAACTCTGGGGGTCCTCCATTTACTAACCATATATGACTCCCTCTACTGACTTGTGGTCACTTCTTGGGCAAAGGTCCTCATCTCTGTGACTTTGCCCACCTTCAGCCACCATCACAGAATTTCTAGGCTGACAACAGGGGAAACTAGGTGCTGTGGGGTACCTTTGTTTATGGGTAGGGGTTACCTTTAAACTGTCAGTGCTGGAAAATAGCAGAGTGGTGAGCAATAGCAATTCTCCAAGATTCAGAATCCAGATTCTGGAAAAATGTCAACTGAGGGAGAGAAAAACAAAAGAGAAGTAAAATGGAATCCTGAAGGATCTGAAATTAAATCTGAAAACTACAGAAAGCTTTGAAAACATTAGCGTGAACAATTAGACAAGAGAAAGAAATAAAATGAGTATGGATAGGAAAGGAAGAAGTTATCCTTATTTGCTGATGACATAATACTCTACATAGAAGACCTCAAAAACTCCACCAAAGATTCCTAAAATCAATAACCAAATTCTGAAGCATAGCAGGATATAAAGTCAGCACTAAAAAGTCAATAGAATTCCTACATGAATAACAAACTTACTGAGAGAGAAATTAAGGAAAAACACCTTTTACAATATCATCAAAAAAAGTGAAATACTTAGGAATCAATCTAAGAAAGGAAGTGAAATTCCTATACACTGAAAACTACAGTATTCTGGAAAGGGAGATCAAAGAGAATATCAGAAAATGAAATGATATCTCCTCTTATGGGATAGACAGAATCAATATAGTAAAAATGGCCATGCTTGAAGAGCTTTTATACATATTTAATACAATCCCAATCACAATATCAGTAGCATACCTCACAGAACTACAGAAAACAATCGTAAAATTTCTATGGAACCAGAAGAGATCTACTATAACCAGAGTAATTCTTGGCAGCTGTGGCAAGGCAGGGAGCAGTATCACAATCCCTAATTTGAAGTTACACTACAAATCTACTATGATAAAAGCAGCATGATACCGGCAAATAAACAGACCTAGGAATCGATGGAACAGAGTATGAGATGCACAAACAACTATAAATATACTCAGCTACCTTATCTTTGACAAAAGAGCCAAGCACATCCCCTGGATGCCTCTTTCATAAATGGTGCTGGGGAAACTTGCTTTCCACTTGCTTAAAATTGAAGTTATACCCATATCTCTCAGCATGCACTAGATTAAAATCTAAATGGATCAATAATCTAAATATAAAAACCAAAATGTAATCTACTGAAAGATAGAATAGGTAAAACTAGAACATATGCATGTAGGCAAATACTTTATGAACAAAAACTCAATCCCAGAGGAAATATTACAAAGATTCAACAACTGATCACATCAAATAGAAAGCTTTTTTGCATGGCGAAGGAAGCCAACATAGTGAAGAGATAACATAGAGAAACAGAAAAAAAAGTTTTATCATCTACTCCTCAGAAAAAGGACTAAAATCTAGAATATATAAAGCACTCAAAAATATCAGACTCCTAAATTTAAAGAACCAATCCAAAAATGGATATCTGAAATGAATATATATTTCTAAGATGAAGAAATACAAATAGCAAATAAATATATGAAAAATGCTCAAGATCACTGGTCATTAGAAAAATGAATACTAAAACAATAATGAAATTCCATCTCTCTCCATAAAGAATAACTGTCATCAAGAAATCAACAAATAGCAAAGGCTGTGGGGAAAATGGAACCCTTCTCTATTGCTGGTAGGAGTGTAAACTGGTACGATCACTGAGGAAATCACTATGGAAATTCTTCAAAAAACTAAAACTAGAGGTTCCATTTCATGCAGCTGTTCTCCTTCTACGATATTTCCATAAGAGTTAAAGGCATCATAGCACAGTGATATATGCATACACACATTTATAGCAGCACAAATTATAATAGCTAAACTTTGGAAACAGCCTATATGCCATTAACAGATGAATGGATAAAGAAAATGTAGAATTTATATACAATAGAGTACTATTGTATCATAATGAATAAATGTGAATCATTTGTAGGAAAATGACTTCATCTAGTGACCATAATCTTAAGTGAAAAAAGTCAGACACACAAGTTTAAATACCATATTTTCTTGTGTGAGAAACCCAAAGGGTAAATAAGGAGCATAATACAGGATGGATATTAGGAAGAAGGAATATGTTCAAATGGTGAGGGGAAAAGGGAGGAGTGAACAGAAAAGAAAAAGGAAATAGAAGAGAATAGAAGGAGAAAAATAGAAACAAAGCCTATGTAAATGGGGAGGGAAAGAAGGTTTGATAGGAGGGGAGGTGAATGGGAAGAAAAAGAATTAAGACACATTACATACAGGTATAAATTCCACATGATGAATGTGATCAACATGTATGACAAATATGTACTACTATAGAGTTAAATATAAGAAAAGAACAGACTGTTACCAAGATTTAGCTGCTACAAAGTACTCTGCTTTAAACAGCCCATATGCCTATGTACTTAAAAATAAAAATAAATACAGAAACTTTGAGGAGACCAACTACACTGTGGTGCAGAAAACAAAACAGTCTGGACTTTATCCTTGGTTCCTGTCTCTTGGGAAAGAGATTGAAATTTTAAAGCCAAAGTGAAACCTGGGAACTTCAGAAGGTCTCATTGAGAAAAGGCAGTGGTTCAGTGGACTGGAGGATGCTGTGATCTGCAGGAATAGTATGGAGCTCTCATCCCACAGAGTCCTAACACAGGAAATACTAGGGGACCACACCCTGTGCAGGTACCCACCATACCTTTGAAGAGTGTATGAGCTTTGATTCCATTCCAGGAAAGGGTTAAATGTTTGAACTTGGGACTCAGAACATCCATGAGACAACTTCACTTCAGGGTTCCCAGTGTTATAGTTCCACAGTGACTGGGTTGGGGACATTCTCAGGAAACAGCTGTGGACAGGGATCAGACTAGAAACAGAAGCCCTGAGGGTTTTTAGCTCAACTGGGAAGAGCACAGGCTTTGCCCTGGTAGTCAGAGATCAGGCACAGTCTAAGTTGCACAAATTACTACCCATTCTTACCAAAACTAGGAAAAAATAGATGCAAATCTAAGCAATTAGAAATGTTAATGCTAAAATCACAATGGACTCTGTGCAAATTTTGAAAATCATTCGTGACTACATCAAGAACATAACAACATGGAGAATTCAGAAGAAATGCATACATTCCAAGATATATATGAACTCCCAGGGAGGAAACAAGATACAATAATTATAAATAAACAAACATAAATAAATGAATTGAAAGAATTTATATATAGAAATAGCAGCAATAAAGCCCAGGACCTGACAGATTGACTGCCAAAGTCCACAAGAAATTTGGAGAAGATCTAACGCCAATATTAATCAAACTCTTTAATGAAACTGAAAAAGAAGAAAAATTCCCACAGTCATTCCAGGAAGGAAGCATTAAGGTGATGCTAAAGCCAGAAAGAAATCCAAACAGAAAAGAGGACTACAGGCCAATTACCTTTATGAACATGCAAGCATAATCCTTCATAAGATACCAACAAATCATAAGATAATACAGCAAATCATCAAAAAGATCATACATCATGATGAAGTTGTATTCATTCTAGGGATGCAGAGATGATTCAACATGACCAAATAAAAAAATATAATGCAATGCATCAATAAAAGAAAGGATATAAATACATGATCACCTCAATAGATGTAGAACAAATATTTGACTAAATCCAATATCTATTTATGATGAGAATCCCAAAGGAAATAAGTATAGAAGAACTTCATCCCAATCTCATGAAAGCCACCAATGGCCAAATTCATATTAAATGGAAACAGAACACTTACTCTCTAAAATCAGGAATAGACATGGATGTCTGCTGTTACCACTACTGTTCAGTGAAATTCTCAACACATCAGTCAGAACAATCAAGCAAGAGAAAGAAATGAAGACTCATGTATAGGGTAGGAAGATTTAAATTATCATTATTTGGAGATGACATGATCCTCTCCATAAAACACCCCAAAAAAGTCCACCAAAAGAGTCCCAGAATGAATAACCCAAACAGTAACACAGCAGGTTAAAATATCAACACACAAAAATAGTGTTCTTGTACACACATGATAAATTCGCTGAGAAAAAAAAATGAGGAAAACAATACCTTTCACAATAGCATCAAGAAAATTTAAACACTTAGGAATTAACCTAACCAAGGAGTGAAAGACTTATATTATGAAATCTACAGTACTTTGAAAAAGGAGATTGACAAGGATATCAGAAAATGGAACGATATCCTGTTCTTGGATAGGCAAAATGAACATAGTCAAAATGGTCATACTTCCAAAATTATTAGTATACAAATTTAATGCAGTCCCAAACCAAATAACAATAGCCTTCCTTGCAGAACTTTAGAAAACAATCTTATAATTCATAGGTTATTCTAGAGGCCTAGAATAATAAAAGCAAACCTAGGCAACAAGTGCAAGGCAGGAAGCTTTACAGTCCCAGTACTCGTTAAAATATAAAACTACAATAATGAAAACAATATGGTATTGGGAATAAGGAGACTTCCAGATGAGTGAAGCAGAAAACAGGGTACAGAAACAATAGCAAACAACCTCAGCTACCTTATCTTTGACCAGGGTTCAAATACTTTCGTTGGAAGAAAGATAGCATCTGATAAATGGTGTTGGGAAAACTGGCTATCCACATGCCAAAGATTGAGCCTAGACCCATATCATTAACCATACACTAATGTAAAATCAAAATGCATTGAAGATCTAAATATTAAAATGGAAACAATCTGCAGAAAGACAAATTAGGAAACACTGATACACAAAGGCTTAGGCAAAGACTTTATGTATAGAACTCCAGATGCACAAGAAATAATAATACCGAGAATCAACAAACAGGATCATGTCAAATTAAAAATTTTCTGCACAGTATAGGAAAAAAGTAACATAGTTATGAGATTGTTAACTTACATAGTGGGAGATGTTTTCCATCTATTCCTCAGACAATGGCTAAATACCTAGAATATACAAAAACAAAAACAAAACAAAACAAAAAAAGCTCCTACAATTAAAAGACCCAGTCAAGGACTGGGTTTTTGGACAGAATGACACTTCTCAGATGAAAGAGTACATATAGCCAATGAATACATAAAAAATATTCAGCACTGCCGGCCATTCAATAAATGACAAGTAAAACAACACTGAGTTTTCATCTCATGTCAGAACGAATAGCTATCCTCAAGAAATCAAATGATAACAAATGCCAGTGAGGCTGTAGGTGAGAAAGAAATACTTTTTCAGTGTTGGCGGGAGTGTAAACTGACATAATCTCTGTGGAAATCAAAATGGAGATTATTTAGAAAGCTAACACTAGAAGTTGCATTCAAATGAGATATTTTCCTTCTAGGATTTTTCCTGAGAGAATTAAAGACATCAAAGTACATTGATACATACCCATGATTATAGCAACATAATTCACAATAACTAAATATTGTAAGGGTCCTATATGTCCACCAACAGAAAGATAAATAAAGAAAATGTGGTGTTTATGCACAATGGTGTACTACGGTCATATAAAGGATAAACTTGAGTCCTTTATAGGATAATGTATGCACCTCAACTCCATAATATTAAGTGAACTAAATCAGACACACCAGCTTAAATATTGTGTTTTCTCTTACATGAGAAACCCAAAATACAAAAACCAAAAGCAAATACAGACAAGTGAAAATACTGAGAAATGTCTTTAGCATATGGGCGGAAACAAAGAGATTGAGAGAAGTGGGAAGAAGGGAGAGTCATCAGGAAGAAAAAGGGGAATTTCTGAAGTTTGCACATGCACAAAGTTGCTACAAGGAATGTGATCCTTATATACTCAACACATGTATAATGCATACATACACGCATATACATACATATATTTTTGAAGATATTCAGGGTAGGGACAGGGGAATGGGATAAAAAAAAAAGTGAAAAGGAGTCATGTACTTGTACCAATTCCCCACAATGAACATAATCTTGTGTATAACAAACACATACCAATAGAAACAACCTTCAGTGCTCACCCAAGTTCTTCTCCTTGATTCCCAGCAGATCTCACCTGCTCCCTTTGCTGACAGGATGAGTCTCCTCCTGTGACCTGGTGAAGATCCTCACAGTGAAGCCCTCCCTGAAACTAGGGGGACAAACATGCAGCAAATCTGCACACCTCTGTATGGGTTTCCCCGGACTGACAGAGGAGTAGGCTCCAGAAGCCCTCCCTTCTATGGTGCAGGCCCTGGTGTTCACATTTCCTCACTGCTGCCCTGCGGATGCATCTGGCAAATCAAGTCCACCATCTCCTTAGGACAACAGAGGTGGAAGGATGGAGCACGGCTAGTCTTGTACACAGTCCCGCCTGAGGCCACCCAGCCTGCCAGCAGGGCCAGGCTTCCCATGTGTTGGAACTGCTGACCTGAGGCCACACTGCTCAGATCAAGGCCTTCTCATCCCTGACACCAAAAGCCAAGGGCAAAGGTGCACTGCATCCCCCAGAGGCTGACATCTGGATGGAGGTCACCCTCTCATCAAGCTGCCACTTTCCCCTGAATGTTCCTGTAAGTCCTCCCTTGAGTCCTAGCAGTAACTCCACCCCTGAGACGTCCTCCCTCAGATTCTAAGTGGGAATGCAGGACAGCATTCAGCTTGAAAGATTAGGCAGGCTGGGTCCCATTTGTCAGGTGTCCTGGGCCCCACAGTCCTGCCTCACTTATCGTCCTGACTTCTGACTGGGCCAGGGCCTGTATCTTCCTTCACCCTGAGGCCTTGCTCCTTCTTCAAAGACCCTAGGGTCCCTCCTATCCTGTTGAAGAAGTCAAGAATCCCCTGCCTGATAACCCGACATTTTCTAGACTCAGAACAGGGGAAGGCTTCTGTGGATTCCCCATTGTCAGGAGTATGAGTCACCCTCCTTTGTGACCTACACTGTTACATTCTCCTGTCCTCACCCTTAGAAATTAAGCTATCACACATCCAGGCCACAAACCCAGGGCTTGACAGGTCTGATAACTGGAGCAAAGAAGTTCCCCAAAAGGGTTTCACTAGTGGGAAGGGATGAGTTTCCTTATTCCTCTCTGTGGGTCCTAACCCTGGTTCCACGCAGTCTGAATCCCATCCCTGTTTACTGAGTGTGCCTTGTCACATCAAGGCCAAAGGATGGAGAGGACTCATTTAGCCCGGAGTTTCCTCACCCCCTTCAGGACCTCACCTGGAGTGAGAACAGGTTCTCGCAGATCCCCTCACACAAAGGACAGACATCAGAACCAGGCCCTCCCCTGTCCCTAACACCAGAGGCAGAAGTTGGCAGTTGTCCCACATATACCTTCACAGGGCTGACAGGAAGTTCTCAAAGGAATTTTCTCCAAGCCCCTCTGTCGTCCTCAGACCTCACCTTCGTCTCTCCCTCGTGACCTATGTCAACTCTAGTGTGCTCTCCTTTAGAAAAAGTGTCGGACACTCAGGAGTTTCTAAGGCACAAAGGTCATCGTGGGGGCGGGGTGTAGCAGGGTTATGCTCAGGAATGTGTGTCCCAGGTAAAAGACTGACAAAACAGGCAGGTACGCATTACTTGGGGGCCCCCTACCTGCTTAGGGTTTCCACACTTACCCCACAGACCGCAACGTGACCTAGCTGAGCCCAGGTCCTCTCCTGCTCTTACCTCAAGCAGGGAGCGCAGAACCAGGCTGCGAATTCCAGGGGTACCTGAGGCAAAAGGGGGTGCTCACCTGAGAAGTCTCCAATGCACAGTACAGGGCTGTCTCAGATATGGGTTATTTTCAAACACTTGGCCTCTGCTGGGGCTTGGTCTCTCACCTGCAGCCCCTGAACTTCAGCTAAGCAATCTGGGGGTCCCATCTTCTCAGCCCAAAGACTTGAAGTATACGTCTCAAAGCAAGGTACTGTCCCTTTCCTCCCTTGGTGTTCAGAGGCAAAAGCTGGTGATGTCCTGAAAATTCCACCACCACCCACCACCACCCCAACCCCGCCATGTGCTGGGTTGTAACAGAGGCAGACCTGGGTTGTTTGGGGAGCCTCTCCCTGCCTTGGGACTTCCTCACTGTACCTTCAGGGCTTCATGTTGACCCAACTTATCCCAAGTCCTCTCTTCTTTTCCCTCCTGAAACAAGAAACAGAGAAACCAGATTCTGATTCTTTTCTTCTAGTGCCCTGAATAAAAGGGGGTGCTTCACTGATGCTTTTTTTCCTTGAAGCAGGGCTCCCTGGACATTCTTGATCTTAGGTCTTTTGTTCCGCCCACCTGATGCAAAGCCCTTACAAAAATGCTCTGACTTGCAGGTCCCATTGAAGAGAAAGAGGACACCCTCCTGAGAATTTGGTATCTCTTTCCTCAGAGCAGGCAACTGAAGCATTTCTAGAATGTTCTGGGACTCTCTCTGTGTTGTGAAGCTTTTTGTAGTTTTTCCAAAGTTTTAAACTTGACCTGAATGAACCCAGGTTCTCTCCACTACTCTCTGTGGAAGCCAGGACCTTAGCACAGGGCCTTCAAGCTCACTGTGAATCCCCCCCCCAAAAAAATTGGGCCCTCAGCAGAGAATTCTTCACTGCAGTGTAAGGTAAAGGCCAGGTACTTCTGGATTGTTCCAGGTCTCCCCCCCTGGGGTGGGGATTCCTCTGTCTTAGGTGCTACATCTCTACTCTCCCAACAGTCCATCATCATGAATCCTAACTGAATGTCTCCCACTCTACTCCTCTCACCTGAAACCTGAACCTGACAACAGGCCCTCCTATAGCTCTAAACCAATGAGGTACAGTCAGTGGATCCACATCCAACAACATGCCAGAGTTTGAGAGCAAGAGCAGAAGAGAGTCCTCCTGTCCCCCATCCTCACTTGGCTCCTGGGAAAGCGTGGACCCCTGTCCCCTATGCACTGGATCTTGTTCCCCTCAGTCCAAGCTCCCCCGGGTGCAATGTGGTCCCACTTGAAAATCCTCCCAGACAGTGCAGGAATGGCAAACAGGCTATCTGGACTGTTTGGGGACCTTCTCTCTGGGACGGGGCTTCCACACTCCTCCTTCAGCTCTCACCTCGACCCCTACCAGAGCTGGGGCCCTCTCCACTCCCCTCACCTGAAGTGCGTACCTCAGGACACGACCATCTCTCTGGTCCCAAGAGGTGACAGTCGGCAGCTGTGACATCTGTCACTGTGCCTGGGTGTGACAGGAGGGTAATAACTGTATTCTGTAGGTCACCACTGTCCTTCCTAGAGCTCTTCACTTTGGTTCTTGGCACAGCCTACAGCCCCGTCCTCCGTGGACCTGAGAATGTTCCCCTCACAGGGAGAATCTGACTCCCAGGGTTCCCTGGGGCAGAAGGGAGGAGACTCTTATTTGATCATAGAATAACTATGGCTGCTATGTATGATTCAGGGCTGTATCTGCTTTTCCATTTCTCTTGCGTTCTTTATGTCCTGGTAAATAGCAGTTGTTTTGAATGCCAGTCGTCCCCCGCCAGGGTTGGCACAGGGTGTAACTAGCAGAATCTCTGCAGCCGTGCTCTCTCCACTCTCCTGCTGTCCTCGTGTTTCCCCTGGCCATGGAGACCTCTGGAGTGAGGCGCTGCCCCCGACTGTGCATTGTAGTAGAGGCTGGAGTTTGCAGCTTTCTTCTAACTCAGGCTGTCATGAGCTTCCCGTGCAGGCCCGGGTGCAGATCCCCACCTGCTCTTCCCTGTCCAATCTCCAGACCCAGGTCAGCAGTCTTTAGCCTCCCCCAGGGACCACTCATGCTGTGAGGTTTACACTTAGCTGCTCATGTGTGCACACTAGTCTTTACTCCCTCTCTCTTCTGTTGTTTTCCAAGGTTAATTCAGGGAGCACATGGGAATAGCCTAAATTGTTTGTCATTGTGGGCACTAAGGATAAGGCACTGACTTATAAGAAATTTAAGGAAAATTGAGAATTACCATATTCTGTTTCTTTTCAATGAATAAGCCATACAGCCCTATTTATATCACAATCCTTTTGCTTGAATATTTCTAGAAAATTTTATAGCTGTCTCTAAAAACGTATACTATTTGTGGGACTTCTTTTGAGGTATTTCTATGTTTTATGTGCTGTGCATTAAGACTTTTACTTTGTGTAAATTATAGCTGCTGAGAATAGGAGTCATTATTTTAAATGAGATTAGCCATTCAGAAAAGGCTAAGTACAGCATATTCTCTGTCATATGTGGAAGCTTCAGAAGAGTCAACCTGGTTGTACACCAGTGATTCCCAGAGGGTGGGAAGGGTGTGGGGGAGAGTGGATACAGCAAGGCTGGGTTTGAGGAGTGCGCGCTGAATCCGTGCGATGAAATATCACACTGAATTTCCACATTAATGTGTATAGTTTATACACATTAATCAAGAGTATAGTAATATATTTTAAGAAAAATAAAGAAATACTGTGGGAGTTTCCGACGTGCTAGCCTGCTCCACAGGGTTCAAATGTGATAGATGACAGAATCCCATGATCTAATTCTTCAAAATATCCTTGTTACTGTTTCTCTTTGGAGCGATAAATTGTTATGATTCACATCTAAAATGTCCCCCAAAAGTCTCCCATTCAGAGGAGGGGCCTGGTGAACAGGGCGGGGGTCACTTGGAGCCACACTGGAAGGTTGTTCTCTCCCCTTCTCTCTGCTTCTTGGCTGAAAACTGTAAGCCAGAATAAGCCTGTCCTCCTTTCACTTGTGGCTGTCAGGTGTTTTGTCCCAGGGATGAGAAATCTAAGAAAGAAAGATCTATGTTTACATTAGTAGTCAGATATGATAGAGATCAGAGTTTACTCTTTGGATGTGGATATGCAGTGGTTTCAGAACTAGTTGTTTTAGAGACTATCCTTTCTCTTGTGTAGTCTTCAGTTACGTCTTTCCCATAATTAGTTGTTTCTATACGCAGATACATGTGGATCTGCTCCTGGACTTAATTCTGTTACCCTGACATATTTCTGCAGTTCTTAT
>NW_022900951.1:123880965-123904956 GCF_012274545.1 Fukomys damarensis | reverse complement strand
AATTTTCTTTGATTATTCTTGATCAATTGAATTTTTTAGAAATTTTAAACTTTTACAGTTTCTATTTGGAGACCATTGAATGTATCAAGATATTTGTGGAGAATTGGTTATTATGACAGTATCAAATCATCTGGGCATTATCGAGGTTGTTTCTTTTTATCTCATCTGTCAAATATATTTCTCAGTGTAGTGATGCTCTTCATATGTGGTCAAATTTATGCATTTTAATTCATATTCATACTTTCTAGTCATATTTTATATCATATTGTTCAATTTAAATTGTCAAGTTCAAGTATAATGATCTTGTATCCAGTGACATATATAAATAATGCTAATAGAACATTTTCTTGAATGATAGAATTTTATGTATATAATTTCTTAGTTTCTGTAGATAGTTTTACTTTTCTTTGTCCAATATGCACTCATTTGTAAGAAGTTTTCTCCATTGAACAGATGTTGAACAATCCCACCAACCCCCATCCTACCCTGTGAATTCATCATTCTTGCTTTCTCATTAATACAGCCACTATGGAAGTTCATAGAAATATTTCCCTACATGTAAACATGCCACATACTTCTAACACATGACTAGCTGCCTCATTTCTCTTACACTATTAACAACCAAGCCTGTATACTATACCTGCTCAATAAAGGAGGCCTCTGAGATTGTAAAGAAGACTAGGATGCCCACTGGAATATGTTTATTCACTGAAATCTTAAGAGAGTGAAGGCTGGGATTTCAAACATCAGCACATAAAATTAGTGAATGCTATGGGAACACTGGGAAGAGGAAGTGAGACAGAAGTATTCCTCATTAGTAGCCAAAAGAGAATGGACTTTAAGGTAAACAGATGTTTGGAGGAAGAGAGGGCCAATCTGTATCTCCACATACATTTAGTTGAGGCCAGGTCAGATTGAGTGAAATTCAGGTACCAACACACAAACTAGGTAATGGTGAAAGGGAGAACAAAAATATATAAATGAATGGGTTGTCTTTCTGAAAAATATGAATGACTCTCTCTCTCTCTCTCTCTCTCTCTCTCTCTCTCTCTCTCTCTCTCATTATCCACAATAACAGAGCTTGCAGAGAAGGGAGATGGGTGGCCTGTCAGTGTGCAAGGCATTTTTGGAATCACTGAAATTTCCTCTTTTCTCCAACTAGACCACTTTGGCCACGTCATCACAGCCCCTTTCCTCATGGGCCTGTACAGGGGGCGCTCGAGGATACCTAAGACCCTGCACCCCAGGGCTAGATGGCTAGAGCAGGGGCTTACTGACCCAAGAAAGCACAAGCTGTGGCCCCTCAGTGTTCTAGGGAAGGGTTTGTGGGGAAAAATCAGGATACTTGCTGTAGACTACTGGAAGGTGTGGACAGAAAACCACCAGCACTTAGCAAAGCTATTGAGGGAATAGAGTGCCCTTTCTCTACCTAGGTTAAAAAAAATGTGAATAGCCCCACCTAAGCTCCTTCTTGAAGCCTCCCATCAAGACTCCTCCCCTTTACTCAGACAAATTAGTCTTCAGCTGTATGGTGAGGCTTCATGTTTGGTTTCTTCACTCATAGGCGCTTAATATGACTTCACCAAGTAGCGATAACAGGATTCTACCAGGCCTATGAGGTCATTACAGTACCTTATTACCCAATTAATCCAAAGGAAGAGTGCTTCTATCATCTGTTTTTCAAGGCTCTTTGGAAATAAATATGAGTAAAGAACAAAGAAACATAAGACTAAAACCTATCTCCTTGACCACAGAGGATAAACACTGGCTATGTGCTGAGACTAGAAGACGAATTTCCTCCTTAACGCTGTCTCTCAGTAGCAATGAAAAGAAGTTGTGTTTTTGCACGTGTTTGTACAACTTGGGCCAACCACATTCGCAATGAAAGTGGGGAACTTCATTGGCTGTAGGGCATCTTCATCACAGTGATGATTCCCGTACCCTGCCTTATGAATAATCAACACAAGGCCCTCAAGAAAGACTAACAGTATCACCTTACTAAAAGCTGACAAAGCCACCATGGACTGAAATAATGATTTATGGAGGCCAACACAACATCGATTAGATAACTTTCTCTGTAAAATGGTTCGGGGTGAAACAGTAGGAATGGTTTGCCCCTAGTGCTTTGGAGGACACTTTCTAATACGTAATATTTACTTTAAGCAAATTTCATCTTAATAATGCCTTTTTCTACCTTATGTAAATAGAATCATCAAAGTAAGTACAAAGCAAGCAGAATGCCAAAGCAAGGAAATACTGATGATAATAGCAGAAATCAATGAACCGGAATACTAAAAGTTAGGGAATATCAATGAAAGAAGAAATCACTTCCTGCATAATAATTCCTAAGACGTGCAGGCCCCACACCACATTGAACAGGTAAAGAGCGAAAACTCAAATTCCAGTAAGTGGAATGAACAGTGAGTTACCAGGACAGACACTGTATACAGCATAGAGGGTACCAGGGACTGACGTGGACAACTTTGTCCCCGTAAGGTTGACAGCCTTGATAAAATGGACAACTTCCAAGGAAGATACAAACCGAAAGTGTCACCTAGGGAGAAAGGAGATATATAGATATAGATATAGATATAGATATAGATAGATCTATCTATATTTTTTTTATTAAAGAAATTAAATTGAAAATTAGAAACTTCCTATAACTGAAACCTCCAATGCCCGTGGTCTCGTTGGTGAAGACTTTAAAACATTTTGAGGAGAAACCATACAATTCTGTCACATAAACTGTTTAGAAAATTGAAGATTGGAAAATAATTCTGAATTCATTTTATGAAGTGAGCATTAATTTGATTACCAAGACTGGGAAAAGGCTCAATAATAAGTTACAGACCACTATTACCTGTAAGTATAAATGGTAAAGTGCTCACCCAAATATCATCAAATTCAATCCAGGAAGATTAAAAAGGACAGTGCATCG
Organism: Fukomys damarensis; assembly: GCF_012274545.1. Taxonomy (NCBI): domain Eukaryota; kingdom Metazoa; phylum Chordata; class Mammalia; order Rodentia; family Bathyergidae; genus Fukomys; species Fukomys damarensis. The sequence goes on along the minus strand of NW_022900951.1, from coordinate 123,902,018 downwards.
TGACCAAGTGGATTGATCGTAAAATAGCAGGGCTGGTTCAACATCAAAAATCAGCCAGTATGTCAGAGTAAATAAGAAAACCACAGAATCATATCAACTGGTGTAGGAAAAGCATTGGATGAAAGTCGATACCATTTATGATTTTCAGAAATCTCTGCACACCAGGAATAAAGGTGATTCTCACCACCTAATAAAGAGCATCCGTGAAAATCCTAAAGCTAGCACCTTACTTAAAAGTGAAAAAGGGAATGTTTTGCTTCCCAAAATTATTTGCATTGCTATACCTGAGGCATTAATATTTGGAAATGGACGTTTTAGCACCTTTATGATGCAATCATGTTCAAAATCTCCAAATGCTTAATGTATCCCATTAGGTGACTTTGGTTACAGCCACACACGCTCACATCCCTCATGGTAATCAAGATGATACACACACATATCACCTTAAAAAGTGTTCACATATTCCACTGTGTATTGGACTTTAACTTGGCAGGAATGCATAGCATGAGAACTAGCCTCTTGATGCATTTTGAAGTTCACAGCATCGTGTCACTAACTGTAGTTGTATGTTGTGCAGCAGATCTCTAGATCTTAGTCTTCTTGCATAATTGTGAAGTTATAGTAATTGAGCAAACGTGCCCCATTTTGTTGTCCTCCAAGGTCTTGACAGCCATCATTTTATTCTCTGCTTCTATGAGTCTATTTCTGACACCACACATATAAGTGACTCACTCCTCGTGTTCTTCTGTGACTGCTTTATTTTGCTCGGGGCAATATGAAAACCAACATTGTTTGCAGTTCCTCCTCAACAATTAGGTACAATCTAACAAATTATTTGCAACTTAGCTAGGCTGAAAACCAAAAACCGATGGTGATGGAAATAAAAGAATGCCTAATTTGTGGCAAGTCATGGTGTGGCCGTGAATTTAGTACTCAGTATCAGTGAGATGTCAGTTCTCCTCATACTGATCTATGGATATAGCCCTACCCGAATCACTGCAGGATTTAATTGTTTATTTATTCATTTTACCATAGTGAGAATTAAACCTAGGGACTTCCCACTGAGCTACATCCACAGCCTGTGCTTTATTTTTCCTTTTAAATAGACAAGGTCTATTTAACTCACCAAATTGCCCAGCCTGAGCTAAAACTTACAATCTGCCTGCTGCTGTCTCCCAAAATGCTGAGAGTATACGCATGGGCCACTGCACCCAGATACACAGGAGGGATTTGGTAGATACCAATAAATTGATTCTGAGTTCTATATGAAATTACCTTGACAAAAAATTGAAATTATTTTTTGGAAAAGAAGAACAAAATTGGAGGGTTGAGTCTGTTCCTAAGACTTTATATAAAGTTACAATAAAGCAATATAAGAAAACATGTTATTAGTGGACAGGTAGGCAAACAGGGGAAAAAAAGCAAAGACCTATAAGTAGACCTAAACAAGTATAGTTAATTGATTTTTAAGATAATTTCAATGGCATTTCATGGAGGAATAATAGCCTTTCAACACCTGATACTTAGAGAGTTAGACATCCATATATAAAATTTTAAAAAAATCATAAACCTAGAGTTCAAAAACAAAAAACATTTTTTTTTGGTACCAGGGATTGAACCCAGGACCTTTCACATGAAAAGCAGGTGGTGGAACCACTGAGTTAAATCCCTGGCCCAAAATATTTATTTTTGATCACACCCTTTATTTTTCTTTTGTGGTTTTGGGAATTGAACCCAAGGCCTAGCACATGGCAAACTGCTCTTGAGCACTAAGTTAAACATTTACATCCAGGAGATCTCAAATCATACACACAAATTAGCTCAAAGTGGATCAAAGATCTCAATGAAAAACGTAAAACCATAAAATTGTATATAAAAGCACTGGAAAATTAGCCTTCACAATAGGCAAACATTTGTTAGATATAATAGCAAAAACGTGATTTGTAAAAGAGAATTAAAATAAATCGGATTTTATATAATTGTAAAAATATTCCCTATAAAACACACTATTAAAATAACGAAAATGTAAGCCATAGTCTGTGGCAAAGGATTTACTAATTACGTATTCTATCAGGAGTGTGTCAAGAAAATCAAAACTCAACAATAAGGTAAAACAATGTTTTTAGAGTAGTGAAGAAAAAATTGAATCAGATATGCCACCAAAGATAAATGACAGGCCAAGAAGATAAAGAAGCATGCAGAGTAAGGCAAGCACATGGAGTAGCACCCACATTATCAGCTGTTTTAGAGATGCCACTTCAAAGTTACTATGGAAGGGCTGGGTACACAATGATAGCTCAGTGGTATAGCATGAGCATATCATATCCTGGATTCAATCCCAGCACCAAAAGGGGAAAGAAAATACAGGACGAGATGCCCTGAGACATCTAGTACAATAACTAACATCAAAAGTAAAGGAAAAGGAGAGATCGCCAAACCCAGTGCTGGTGAGCGGTGGAGCTAAGGGAAGCCCCATACAGCGTCGGAAGGAGGCCAAATGGTGCTGCCACCGCCGAAGGCACTTGGGCAGGGCGTTCCCTAGTGTTGAGCACACTTGCCATGTGGCCCAGCACTGCTACTCCTAGGCGTCTGGCCAAGAGACAGGAAAACGCGTGTTTACACAGAAACCTGAAGGAGAACGCTCCTGGCTGCTTCGTTCATAAGTGGCAAACGACAGCTGGAATCAGCCCACACACCTCTCAGGTGAGCAACGGATGAAGTATCTATGGCCCAGCCTTCCAAAGCACTGGTACTGGGCGCTATAAAGGACAGACGCTGAAATACACAACCGTGTGGCCGCATCACAGAGGCATCGTGTCGGGGAAAACAGCCCCTCTGGGAGGGCCGCAGACTCTATGCTCTCGTCCCTATGGCCGACTGGAAATGGGGGAAGTGTGTGGGTAGGGAGATGACCAGTGGTGGCCAGGGGCTCTGGAGAGGGTGGGGATGAGACTTTAGGCTACACGAGGTAGCACGAACACACTGTATTTGGGACAGTGATCAGTCATGGTGGTGGTAGTGCTGATTGTTTGCTATCAAAATGCCCCAAACTGTGCCCAGAAAAGTGAACTTATTCTAATGTAAGTAAAATTTGACTTAGAAAATCATTAATGAAGAATTACTCTTGAGTTTCTTCTCTGTTAATATGAATCAGTATTGCCATTTCTTAAAATACAGAGAGCAAGCCAGGTGTGGTGGCGCTCACCTTTAATCCCAGCACTCGGGAGGTTGAGGCAGGAGGATCGCTGTGAGTTTGAGACCAGCCTGCGCTACATAGTGAGTTCCAGGTCAGCCTCAACTACATAGTGAGACCCCGTCTCAAAAAAACAAAACAAAACACAACAAAACAAAAAGAGCAAAATAAGAGGGCCAAGGATTGGAAGGAAGTTAATGCAACAAAGTCTGCGCATGGTGTCCAGGGTGAGACGGCTGGTAAGGACACGGGTGAATAATTTGCTGCTCAGAGGGAAAAGCCTGAAGTAGTGGTCAGGATTTGGGCGTCCATCAGGTTGTGTGGCCAGACAATGTCTTCGTAGGACACACTGTAACTCCATTTCCTCAGGCTCTACTTCGTCTTCCTAAGATTGGCTTTATTGTCAAATTCTTTAAACATCACCAACTATCACATCTCAGAGTGTGGAGCACACTTCCCACTACAAGATTCTTTCCTAGACCTGGGGCCTCCGGCTCGATGTCTAGGCTGGTCCTCTCATGGTCAAAATCAGATCAATTCTTAGGGAAGATGCTGGAGCGCCTTCCTTCCTGCCGCATCTATGAGCACACGTTGAGCACTGGATGTCACTCAACCTGATGCATATGTGACACTTCCTGCCTACCTGCAGGTGACTCCACGCTGTTCTGGGGTCCATTCAGCATGGAATGGTGGCCCCCATGTGTCAGCAAAATGGACAGGGCCAGCCACGGAGCCATTTCTGAGTTGTTTGGGAGCCCTCTGTGTGGGGAGCAGCTTCTTCATTCCCACAGGGTCTCTCCATCACCGCTAAAAGAGCCACGGCCCTCTCCGCTCCCCAACCTTGCAGTGTGGACCTCACAGCCAGACTGACACACTCAGGGTCCCCTGGGGTAGACCTGGGGGTGGGGCCGACTCTGCCCTGAGTGGTGCAGGCTGTGAGGAGAGGCAGAGCTGGATTATCACTTAGGGACCCTCTGCCTGGTGTGGGGCCTCCTCCTCCCACAGAGCCTGAAGGTGACTGACTGAGCCCAGGTTGTCTTTTCTGCCACCTGAGGCAAGACCCCCAGAACAAGGCTCTAACTGTCCAGGTTGGTCCCCTGGGCCAACAGGGGACACTCACCTGAGAATACTGCCCTGGGGAACAGAAGGGCAGCAGAGGCGGACCTGGATTATTCTGGGATGTCATCAGGGAGGGGCTTCCCAGTCCCTCTGACTGAGCCCAGGTCCTGTGTCATCTCCCCACAGAAGCACAGACCTGAGGATGGGGCCGTGACTCCCAGGATCACTGTGGCTGAGAGGAGGGAGGGGCTCGTCCTCAACAATCTACCCCAGTGTGCTGCAGCTCTGACACAGAGGCAGGTCTGGATCCTCTGTGGTTCCTCTGCCTGGGGAGGGGCATCCTTGGTCCCCTACACTCCCTCTCCATGACCTCCCTGAGCCTGGTCCTATACGTTGCTTCTACATGAAGCATGGACCTCAGAGCAAGGCTCTGATTTCCTCTCAGGTCCCAGAGGGTTGAAAGAGGTGGCTCTCCTAGGAATTCTGCGTGTCGGCTTGCAGCACAAGCAGCAGAGACTTTTCGTGAATGTTTAGGTACTTTCTCTCAGGGGCAGGACTTCCTTGGTTCTCTCCCTTCCTCACCTTTACCCACCTGATTCCAGGTTCTGTCCACTATGCATGCCTTAGACCTGGAGCTCAGAACAAGTCTTGGACTCTGCTTTCAAGGCACCCTAAGGACAAAGTGGTTCCGAAGTGAGAATTCTTCCCAGGAGCACAGGGCCGAAAAGGCGCATAAATCTGCATTGTTTGGAGACCCTCTCCCTGAGGTGGGGCTTCCTCACTCCCCACAGCTCCTCAATATGACTCCTAACTGATCTCAGCCCTCACTGCTCACGTCACTTAAAGGCAGGAACTGAGAAGAGATGTCACTCCTCTCTGACCTCACATGGATCAGTCGGAAGGTCAGAACCGGCAACATGTCTCGGGTCTCTCAGGGATGAATGAAGGAGCAGAATGGGATACCTGTCTCCCTCTTCCTCCACTGTGGTCACTTCCTAGGTTCTTGCAGAGCCCAGATCCCCCTGCTCAATGGACCAGAGTCTGCTCCCCTCAGAGAAAGGCTCTGACTTGAAAGATCCTGTAAGTGGAAAGGGGTCTCCCTTGTAAGTCTTTCCTGAGGGTGCAGGGCTCACAAGGGTGGGAACCTGGATACCTGAGGAACCTCTCTTTGAGTTGGGGCTTCTTTACAACAGCCATAGCCCATCATCATGACCCCCTAATTGAGCTCAAGTCTCCCTGTTACCCTCAGCAGAAGAAAGAAATCAGAACAAGGCCTTCAGATAGATCTGAAAGCACAGATCAGAGTCAATTTACATCACATCCTGTGATGTGCCCAGGATGGAACTGCAGGAGAAGCGCAGGATTCTGCAGGTCCCCTCTGTCATCCTTGCCATCGTCACCTTGGTTCCCAGCAGTGCCTAGACCCTGGTCCTGCCACCTCATACAGCATCCTTCAACATCCAGGAGGCCTCTGTGGTGGTAGCTATAGGTCAGAAGGGCAGTGTTCAGGCTGTCTTCAGTGCCCAGGGCTCCCAGCACTGATCTCCAGGGTTAAGCTGAAGGCTCCAAGGTTTTTATGATCTCAGCAAGCACAACCATGCCCTCCTATGTGGTCTCTTTGCCAGCCAGAGGCAGACCTCCCCACCCTTTCCTCTTAAAATTTTGATTGAATGTGAAGAGGTTGAGCAGCAGTAGGTTTTGTGGTTAACCCCGTTTATGTAAGGTGATCTAATTGAGAGTGATATTTTTACATATCCAAGTTATTTTGGAGTCAAGAGCTACTTTACCTCTGTACTAAATGTCTGTGTGAACTTTTTGTTAATAGAGAAACTGTATCATGTCCATAAAGTCTATACTAATGTACAGCAGATGTGCACGTTTTAGTTTATATATTATACATGTCAAATGGACAAATGTTTTATGTACATATTTTTATAAATACATTTGCATGTGGGTGTAGATACACGCCATATGCTTATTTAGTGAAAACATATCTAGCTGTACTACATATGATTCAACTTTTATTTGTAGTTATATTTCTAGTACAATCTGTATATTCCACTAAAATATTCATGGCTTTGAAAGCCAGTCCTGGCCCTCTAGGGTGGGTTCAGGTGGTTATTAGCTCAGTCTCTGTAGCCCCGTTTCCTTTCTCCTGCTGTCTGAGGATACCCGGAGCTCACTGGCATCTCTGGTATGAGGCGCTGCCTCAGCCCTTGCAGAGATAGAGGCAGGAGTTTCAAAACTTTCCTGACTGATGCTGTCATGTGCTACCTATGCAGGCCTCAGCTTCCCTGCCCCTACCCACATCAGGGATGAGATCCACAGTCTTTGGTCTCCCCCAGGGCTTCCTCATTTCTTGTTGTTTACATCGTGTTGCTTGTGTGTGTTTGCTAGGTCTTTTCTTTATCTCTTTTCTGTTTTTTTTTCCAAGGTTAATTTGAGAAGCACAAGACAGGAACCCACACTTGCTTGTCATGTTGCTGCTACAACAAGCACAACTGCAAGGAGAAAAGGGCTAACTGACTCAGGAGTTCAGTCTATAATAGGTTGGCTCTACAGCAGAACCAGCATGGAAGAAGGTCTTGCAGGCATAAAGCTGCTTAGTTAATGGTGGCCTGGAAGTAGAACTGGGGAACACTACCAGAGTGGAAGGGGACAGAGACCATATATATATATTACTAAAGGTCACCCTTCCATGATTCCCCCCAGAGGAACATCCTGTCCTAAACTGCTAGGTTAACCTGCTTGTTGACTTGTCAAGATTAACAATCAAAATTCACCCCTTGTGAATTTCTCACCTAGACACCTATTTTTAAATCATATCCCCTCTCGGTCACTGACTTCCAATAAATGGACTCAAATCTGACTCAGGGTGTCGCGCATCTCTATAGTTCTAACTCACTTGACTAGAACAACAGCATGTCTCTGGCCATCTGCCAAGGAGTTGAGTTTAGGAGAATGCATCCCTGTGGACAACTTCTTCCCAGTCTTCCAGTCACCAGGACTATGAGAAAATAAATGTCTGTAGTTTCAGTCTCAGCCAGCTAGTGTAATTTCATGGCAGTCCTAGGAACCACATAAATATATAGGATTGTATCAATTCCCTTTCCTTTGTTTTGTAAACTTCCCCAATGTCCTTGAGATTGACTTCTAATTTCATGGTCCTCTGTTCAGGGAACATACTTCGTACGAGTTTGCCCCCTCTGGAACCTCTTAAACTTATTGAGCGTGTTTCGTGGTGTGCCATGTGTTCTGTTCTGGAGGAAGTTCCGTGTGCTTATCAGATATACATTGGTCCTGCTATTGCGTGCTAGTTATTCTGCCTGTTATTTAAAGTGTTGCAAATTTATCTGTTATTGCTCCCCACAGCTAATGAAAACAGACTGGGTGGCTTGAAAAAAGAACTTTATCTCCTCATACTGCTGGATGTTACCTCAACTAGATGAAAGTGCCAGAAAAAAAGTATTTGCTTCTGGTGAGGCTTCTATTCCTGGTTAGCTGATGATCACCTTATATTTTCCCTTGCGATATTGAGGATTGACCATAAGGTCTGCTGCATGTGAGGAGAGTACACTAAAAGTGAAGTAAATTTCCAGTACAGTTTCAGTGCTTTAAAAAATTTTTGACATAGGCTATCTCTGAATTTCCCAGGCTGCCTTGTAACTTGTGACTTTCCTGCTTGAACAACCGCTGGGATTAGATTGTTGGATTTCTGTGCCTGGCTGATGACCACCTTCTTGCTGTGTCTTACACATGGCCTCTTCTCTGTGTGCATGTGGAAAGAAAGGGAGGAAGATGGCGGGGGGAGGAAGGGGAAGAGGAGGAAGAAAAAGGAGGAAGAAAGGCGAGGCAGGGAGTGGGAACGGAAGAGAGAGAAAAAGATTGATATCTGTTGTCTCTATCTCATCTTCCAAGACAACAGGTGTATGGGAAAAGTGATCCACAGTTATGATTCTATTTCACCTTAAATATATTTCTAAGGCCCATAAATCCAAGGGGAGTCAATTTGGAGGTTAGACATCTATTTCTTTTTAATTTTTAAAATTTATAATTACGTGCTTGTGAAACATAATGATTACATTCATAATGGGGAGTTGTTCATGTACATAACATAACTTAATTTTTACTACCTCCCACCTCTAGATCCCTTTCCCATTTGCAAAAAAAAAAAAAAAACAAAAACAAAAAAGAAAACTATCTCCTTGTTTTCTGTTATTTGTTTTCTTTTACTCTTATATGTTTTATTCTTTGGGTTTCTATATAATAAAAAGCATGATATAATTAAAGCTTTTATTTCAATTAAAGATTTACTTCAATTAAGATCTCAAAGGTGCATACACATCCCTAGAAAAGACTCAAATGTACCTTTACATATGGAAGGTTAGTAATCCATTGTGTATAAATGCTATATTTTCTTTATCCATTCATGTGTTGATGGATATATAGGCAAAAGGTGGCTTCCAAAATTTATTTATGATGCTATGACAATGTGTATGAATGTATCACTGTAATATGTTCTCTCTTAACTCATCCTGAAGATACCTAGAAGGGTAATAGCTAGTTCCAGTGGAATGTTTATTTTGTAATTTTTGAGGCATCTCCATACTGATGCCCATACTGATTGTACTAGTTTACATTTCTTACAATGTAGAAAGGTTGTTTTTTTTTCTCATATCATCACCAGCATTTCTTATTACTAGATTGTTGATTATAGTCATTCTTTCTGGGACAAGATGGAATCTCAGGGTTTTTCTCGTTTTCCTTTCTCTAATGTCCAGAGATGATGAACTTTTCTTTATTTATTGGCCTTTTCTACTTCTTTTGAGAAGTTTCTATTTCAGTTGCAGTTTTAAAACTTTATCATAAAAAATAGTTATTTACACTGCAGAATTTAAAGAAATTTCAAAAATATCTTAGAATAAATAAATATTAGTAAGACCTCATGATAGACACAGTAAATACATAAACATGAATGACATTTCCATGTAATTGTTATAAAATTTGGAAATTATTTAAATACCATTTTCAATTGCCTTGGTAAATAATACACTCATACTTACTCCCCCCATAAACCAATGCACAGTACCTGTGCGGTGATAACTGCAAATTCTAAGGAGCAAAACAAAGATCATTCTGTGTTCATGAAAAGAGAAAAGGCAGGAAAACAATATGACAAGGATCATCCAATAAATATCAGCTAAAACCATCAATGTAAATGGTCTCAATTCACTAATCAAAAGGAACAGACAGGCAAATGGATTAAGAAACAAGATCCAATAATATACTACATACAAGAAAAACACTTAACTCAAGAAATTCGTAGACTGAAAGTCAAGGGGTAGAAAACAATGTTCCATTCAACAAGAACCCAGAAAAAAACAGGGGTAGCTATTCTATTCGCAGACAATGTAAACTTCAAGCAAAAACTGATCAAAAGAGACAAAGAAAGTCACTACATACTTGTTAAAGGAATACCAAAGCATTTTTAGCTTAAGGTGTTTTCAGATATAGCATATGTGCATATAAATTATTTCCTTTTAATTGAAGGTTTTCTCCTCTTAAAACATGGATTCAAATAACAGTTTTTATCACCCACATTCTACTGCTAAATTTTTTAAAAATTTATTTTTTAAAGTGTTTTCCTGCCTTTTCTATTTAATTATTTGTCCTGTCTGGTGGCTTCTTCGTATTGCTGTTCTTGCCATTGTAATTTCCATTATCTCTTTCTAAAATGCCTTTCAAAATACTTTGTGGAGCTAGTTTCCTGGCTGTGAATTTCTCCTGTTGTTCTTTGTCATGGAATTACTTTATTTCTCTACTTATTTTGAAAGATAATTTTGCAAAGTACAATCTAGGTCGGAGGTTGTTTTCTTTTAGGGCTTGAAATATTTCACTCCAGGCTCTTGCTGCCTTAGGAGCTTGTGTTGAGAAGACTGCTGTGATGCTGATGGGCTTTCCTTTATGTGTGATTTGTTACTTTGTTTTTTCTAACAGCTCCTAATATTCAGTTTTTGTGCTGCATTTCTGGAATCTTGAATATTATGTGACTTGTTGTGGATTTATTTTGGTCTCGGCTATTTGGAGTTCTATATGCCTCACTTATTTGTATGTCATTTTCTTTTATCAAGTTTGTGAAGTTTTCTGCCACCTACCTCTTAGAACAGCTTTTGCATAGTATTTGCATTATTGCGAGCATTCTCATGAACTCCAGTCAATCATATATTTTTCTCTCTGCATCATCTTGTAATTGTTGGATTGATTTTCCATGATCTCTCAAGGACACAGGGGTAGGCAAAGACTTCATGAGCAAAACCCAGACTGGCAACTGGGATCTCTCCCTATTAAAAAGCTTTTCCATGTCAAAAGAAATCACCAACAGAGTGAAGTACAATCCACAGAGTGGAAAAACTTTTAGCTAGTAGTCCTTCAAACAAAGGACTAATAATGAAGGATGCGTATTTCTTCTAGAGAACAAAAAAATCATATAGTGATTTGCAACACCCTGGGACACAAAAATGGAAATATATAGAATTATATCAGTATAAGAGAGGACTCATGAATTTGTTGGGACACGGAATGAAAAATTTTTTTTTCATTGAGTTTATTGGTACTTTTTAGGAATAGAGTACAGTTACATTCATCATTGGGATCTTGTACCTTTACATGAGATATCTTGATTCTCATTTTTCCCCATTCCCCTGCCCTCCCTTCACCCCCTCCATCCTTCCCTATTTACAAATACTTTGTTTCCATTTTTTCCTTTCCTCATATTTTCTCCTTTCCCCTACCCTTTCCACTTCCTGTACACCTTTAGCCCTTTTCTTCCTATTTCACATTATCAGTTATACAATTTGAACCTTATTTACACTTTTAGTTTTTCACACCAGAGAAACTATTTGATATTTAAATGATTGTCCTATTTATTTCACTTAAGAGTATGGTCTCAATATGCATCCATTTTCCTATAAATGTCTCTAGTTTCTCTTTCTTTATGGATGAGTAGTACTATATTTTATAGAAAAAAAACACATCTTCTTTATCCAGTCTCCAACTGATGGGCAATTGGGCTTTTTTCAAATTTTAGCTTTTACAATCTGTGCTGCTATAAACATGGGTGTGCATGTTAATTCTTTTGGAAAGATACCCAGCAGAGGGATAGTAAGGTCAAATGGAACCTCTAATCCTAGTTGTTTGAGGTATCTCCAGATTGATTTCCACAGTGGTTGCACCAGTCTGCACTCCCACCAACAATGGAGAAGGGTCCCTTTCTCCCCACAACCCTACCAGCATTTGTTGATTTCTTGATAGCAGCCATTCTTTCTGGGGTGAGGTGAAATCTCAGCATTGTTTTCATCTGCATCTCTCAAATGACCAGTAATATTTAACATTTTTTCATATATTTATTTGCTGCTTTTACTTCTTTGTCTGGGAAATGTCTGTTCATTTCAGATTCCCATTTTTGAATCAGGTCTTCATATTAGGGGGGCCTGATTTTTTTGAGTTATTTATATATTCTAGATAATAGTCCTTTGTCTGAGGAGCAGATGGTAAAAATTTTTTCCCACATTGTAGGTTGTATCTTAAGTCTGTTGGTGGTTTCTCTTACAGTGCAGAAGCTTTTTAATGAGATCCCAGTTGTTGACTCTTTGTGCTAGTTCCTGTGCTACTGAGGATTTGTTCATAAAATCTTTTCCTATGCCAATGTCTTCAATAGTTCTACCTAACTTACCTTCCATCAAGTTTAGTGTTTCTGTTTTACTATTTAGATTTTTAATCCACTTGGATTTTAGTTTAGTGCATGGTGAAAGATATGGGTCTAGTCTTAATCTTTGGCAGGTTGAAATCCAATTTTTCCAACACAATTTATTAAAGAGGCTATCTTTCCTCTACTGAGGATGATTGGCTCCTTTGTCAAGATGAGGTAGCTGAGTACATCTGGAGTGTCTGTATTTTCCAATCTATTCCACTGATCCTTGGGTCTTCTTCTTTGCCAGTATCACAAGGACTTTGTAGCATAGTTTCAAGTTGGGGGTTGTGATATCCCCAGTAATGTCTCTGTTGCTTAGAATTGCTTTTGCTATTCTAGATCTCTTCTTGTTCCAAATGAATTTTTGAATTGTTTTTTCTAGTTCTGTGAAATATACTGTTGGAGTTTCAATTGGATTGCATTGAATCTGTATAGCAGTTTTGGTAGTATGGCAATTTTCACTATATTGATTCTTCCTACCCAGGAACAAGGAATATCTTTCCATTTTCTTGACTCTTGTCCAGTCTCATTTTTCAGAGTGCTGTAGTTTTCAGTATAGAGGTCTTTTGCTTCCTTCATTAGATTAATTCCTAGATACTTTATTTTTTGGAAGCTATTGTGAAAGGAATTATTTCTCTAATTTCTCTCTTGTGAGTCTGTTATTTGTGTACAAGAAGGATATTGTCTTTTGAGTGTTGACCCTGTATCCAGGTACTCTGCTGAAAGTGTCAATTCAGTCTAGAAGTCTTTTGGAAGAGGTTTTTGAGTCTTCTATGTAGAGTATCATGTTGTCAGCAAAAAAAGAGAGTTTTACTTCTTTCTTTCCTATCTTTATTTCTTTCATTTATTTCTCATGTATAATTGCTATGGCTAGTATTTCCAGAAGTATATTGAACAGGAGTGGTGATAGTGGATATCCTTGTCTTGTTCCTGATTTTAGAGTGAAGGTTTTCAGTTTTTGGCCATTTAATATGATGTTGGCTGTTGGCTTTTCATAAATAACCTTTATCAAGTTGAGATGAAGACCATCTATTCCAATTTTCTGTAGGATTTTTAATCATGAATGCCTGCTGAATTTTGTCAAATGCTTTTTCTGCTTCTATTGAGATGATCATATGTTTTTTTTTCTTGATTCTGTTAATATAGTGTATTACATTCATTTATTTATGTATTTTGAGCCATCCTTGCATCCCTGGAATAAATTCAACTTGGTCAGGGTGTATGATCTTCTTGATGATCCTCTGTATCTTGTTTGCCAGTATCTCATTGAGGATTTTTGTATCTATGTTCATTATGGAGATTAGCCTGTAGTTTTCTGTTTTGGCTGGGTTTTTCCCTGGTTTTGGAATCAAAGTAACACTTGCTTCCATGAGTGAATTTAGAAGTATTGTTTCTCTTTCAATTTCATTGAAAATCTTACAGAGTAGTGGCAGTAGTTCGTTTCTAAATGTCTATTAAAATTTAGCAGTAAAGCCATCAGGACCTGGGCTTTTCTTTGTTGGTAATTTTTAAATTATGTTTTCAGTTTCACTGATTATAATTGGGGTGTTCAGAATTTTTTATCTCCTTCATTCAACTTAGTAATTCATAAGTATCTAAAAAATCTGTCCATTTCTTCTTTTTTTCATTTTATTACAGGTTCTCAAAGTAGGTATTGATGATCCTCTGGATTTCTGTTGGATCTCTTATGACTTCACCTTTTTCTTTCCTAATTGTATGGATCTGAGCCTTTTCTTTGCTTTTTTTTGACAAGGTTAGCTAAGGTTATCAATTTTATTTATTCTTTCAAAAAGCCAACTCTTCAATTTGTTGATTTTTTTGTATCATTTTCTTAGTCTCCATTGCATTGATATCTACTCTAATCTTTATAATTTTCTCCCTTGTGTGAGCTTTGGGTTTTTCTTGCTCTTCTTTTTCTAGGAGTTTAAGATTCAGCATTAGGCTGTTTATTTGAGCACACTCTGATTTCCTAGTGTGGGCATTCACTGCTATGAATTTTCCAAGTAGAACTTTCATTGTGTCCCACAGATTCTGATATTATGTATTGGCATTATAATTTATTTAAAAAACTGACCAATTTCTTACTTAATTTTCTCTGTGACCCATTGATTGTTCAGGAGAGTGTTGTTCAATTTCCATGTGTTTGTGAAGTCCTTGCGGTTTCTTAAGCTATTGATTTCCAGCTTAATTGCACTATGGTCTGATAACATACATGGATAACTTCAATTCTTTTGCATTAATTTAAACATGTTCTGTGATCTAGTATATGGTCTACTTTGGCAAATGACCCGTATGCAACTGAAAAGAATGTATATTCTGATTTTGTGGGGTGGAACACTCTATAGATGTCTATTAAGTCCATTTGTTCAAAAGCTCGGTTCATTTCTAGTATTTTGTTTTTGATTTTTTGTCTAGATTATCTGTTTATTTGTGACAGTGGGGTGTTTAGGTCCCCCACTACAGTTGCATTAGTGCTTATTTGGTTTTGGGAATGAAAATGTTATAATGAAGAAATCATGGTTTTGGAGAATAAGAATGTCAGATAAACATATTTCATAAATTGTTTATAATCATTATTAACACCTTCAACAACTATGAGTCATTTTACTGGGTATTGACTTGATGAAAGAAATCATCTATGAAGGAAACTGCTGATCATTCTTATAAAGTCTTGCATCATTTTGTGAAAGTAAAGGAATGTTTTAGGAGTTTAGTAAGGCTCACTTATGGATGTGTCTAGGTTAGTCATGGAGGCATGATCTGCAATATTCTACATGTTCCCTACTCCTTCCTCTCTGACACTATTCCCCTACTCTGCTTGCAGCCTCCATAAACTGAGCATTTTTGCTCTGCTATGTAGTTCTGCCATGATGATCCTGTCCAGGGAATGAAACCCTAATAACATGGCCAAATTAAAACTCTCCTAAGTTTGGCTATCAGGTATTGTACTCCACCAACAGAAAAGCTAATGCCTGTCTATATGTATGTGTGTATGCATTCCACAATATTTCCATCATAATTATAATTTGAATACATTTGAAATGCTTTCTTTTTTTAATAACTGAAGTCCTAGCACAGTGGCCAGCACAGCCCACCCATACCACATATTTATCTGCACTTTTTATGAGATGGAGTTTGAATGAGTGCCTCAGGCTGGCCCTGAACCCCTGGGCTGAAGGGATCTTCCTCCCTCAGTCTCCTGAGCAGCTGGTTCACTACAGCCAGCTTCAGACATTTATCTAGCACTCGCCATTTAAAGTGCAAACACAGTGTGACTTGAGTGAAGACTGCGAATCCAGACCAAAACTACTCTCTGCTCTCTGTATAAGAAGGATTGAGGTGGAATCACTTCACCTTATGTTTGGAAAAAAATAAGCACACATCTACATTAGATCATATTATTTTCCTGTTGTCACTGTAACAAATTACCAAAAACATTCTGGCATAAGACAGCAGAACTATTTTCTTTAAATATAAATTGATATATAAAAAGTGCACCTATCGGTAACATACCATATAATGTTTCTATACAGGTATACACTGTGTAATTTTTAAATCACAGTAATCACATCAAGTTTCTTAAGCACTTT
This sequence comes from Fukomys damarensis, assembly GCF_012274545.1. Taxonomy (NCBI): domain Eukaryota; kingdom Metazoa; phylum Chordata; class Mammalia; order Rodentia; family Bathyergidae; genus Fukomys; species Fukomys damarensis. The sequence continues at coordinate 123,886,426 of NW_022900951.1, read as the reverse complement.
ATTTCTTTATGGAAAAATCCCTCAAAATCCCTTCTTGAAGGTTATACTTTATAAAAATGCTATCTATATTTTCCCTACTATGTAAGACAGTGCCAGAATTTGTTTCTTCTCTGTAACTCAGTACCACTTCACCAGCTTCTCCCAGCTCTCTGTCCCTCTAAGGCCCCGACCTCTGGAATGCACCATCACACTCTCAACTTCTGTGAGAGAGACCATTTTAGGCTGCACATTTGAGTGAGATCGGGTGCACTTGTCTTTCTGTGCCTGGATCGTTTCAGTTATCACAAGGCTGGTTTGCTCCATGCTGCTGCGAATGATAGGATTTCATGCTATGGCTGAACGTTTTCCACGGGGGATCTCTGCCACGTTTTCCTTATCCATTCATCAGTGAAACGACACTTAGTGCTTCACGTCTTGACGATTGTGAACAGCTCTGCAGTGAGCATGGGAGTGCTGATGCTTCTTCAATGTACTGATTCCATTTCCTGTGCATATGTACTGAGAAGAGCTTCCTGGATGATATGGAGGTTCTGTGCTTCATTATTTTAGGAGCCTGCATACCATTTTCTACAGTCTCTCTATTACTTAGCATTTCCACAAAGACTGTGCCAGATTTATTTTTCTCTGCATCCTTATCCAGATATTCAAATTGTACAAATTTCTTCTCTTAAAATTCTAGAGGTCAAAATTTCAAGTGAATTTTGCAGTGTTAAAGGTGGCAGGACTAGAGTCTGGGATGGAGCTCAGTGACAGAGCCCTTGCCCAGCATATGTGAAGCCCTGGGTTCCACAGCCAGCACTAAAAATCCAAACAGAAACAAAAAAGCACCAGCAGGGCTGGTTCCTTCCAGCTTCTAAAGCTATGGGCATTCCTGGGCATGTGGCCTTACCACCACAATCATTTTGTGTGTATTCACAGTGCCTTTCTATTCTGTATGTGTTGCAAACCTCTCTCTCCACTTCCTTCTTTGAAGGACTCGTGTGATTATACCCAGCATCACTCACACAGATCCTGAAAGTTCTCCCTATCTCCCTGTCACTGATCATATCTGCATGGTCCCAAATGCCATGTGCAGTCATTTTCATGGTCCCAGGGAATACAACAAAAATATGCAATATCACTGGTCATTTGAGAGATGCAAATTAGAAGAACATCGAGATTTCATCTCACTCCAGAAAGGGTGGCTATTATCAAGAAATCAACCAAAAACAAATATTGGACTATGGGGGAAATGGCACCCTTTTTCCCAGTTGGTGGGAATGTAGACTGGTATAATCACTGTGGGAATCAGTGTGGATATTCCTAAAAAAATAAAACAAGAGGTTCCATTGGATTTAGCTACTCCCCTTCTTGCTATCTTCCCGAAAGAATTAAAAAGCATCATACCACATCAATATATGCACATCCAAGTTTATAGTAGCATAATTTGTTATAGCTAAATCATGAAAACAACACATATGTCCATCATTGAATTAACAAAGAAGATGTGGTATTTTTATACAATATAGTACTACTCTATCATAAAGATGTATAAACTTGAGCCATTTATAGTTTAATGGATGCCTCTTCACACCATACTCTTAAGTAAAATAAATTGGACATGCACGTTTAAATGTTGCATTGTTTCTGTGTTGTGAAAAACCAGAAGTGTATATAAGGAACAAGATGTATAATAGATATTGGGGAATGGGAAGAAAACGTTTAAATGGAAAGGGAAATAATGGAGGGAGAGAGGAGAAAAAGGCAGGAAAAAGGAAAGAAAATACAACGGAAACAAAACTTTTGCAAATATGGAGGGGAAGAGGGATTGAAGAAAGAGGAAGGAGTTGGGGAAAAAAGGACAATCAAGATATATTATGCACAGGTATAAATTCCCTATGATGAATGTGATCATTATTACATGTAACATGTCAATAAAAATTTTAAAGAGAGTAATGTGTCAAGCGTTAATAACAGCACTAATATGACTTTAAGAAAAACATTTTTTTGTTTCTTTAGAGAGAGAAAACTTTTTATGGTTTAGATCTGAAATATCCCACTACTGTCTCCCAGTTGGACGTGGGTACTGGTTAAAAGGTGGGGGTGAAGACACCATCAACAGAACTAAGAGACAACCTACAATGTGGGAAAAAATTTACCATCTGCTCCTCAGACAAAGAACTACTATCTAGAATATATAAAGAACTCAAAACAATCAGCCACCCCCAAATATAAAGACCCGATTCAAAAATTGGAATCTGAAATGAACAGACATTTCTCAAAGAAGTAAAAGCAACAAGTAAATATATTAAAAAATGTTCCACATTCAAGAGATGCAGATGAAGACAACACTGAGATTCCACCTCACCCCACAAAGAATGGCTGCTATCAAGAAATCAAACAAGAGCAAATGTTGGTGGGGCTGTGGGGAGAAAGGAAATCTTCTCCATTGTTGGTGGGAGTGCAGACTGGAGCAACCACTACGGAAATCAATATGGAGATACCTCAAAGAGCTGGGACTAGAGGTTCCATTTGACCTAGCCATCCCCCTGCTGGGTATCTTTCCAAAAAAATTAAAAGAATCATATTACAGTGATATATGCGCACCTATGTTTATAGCGGCACAATTTGTAATAGCTAAAACTTGGAAACAGCCCATTTGCCCCTCTGTTGGAAACTGGATAAAGAAGATGTGTTTTTTCTATAAAATGGACTACTACTCAGCCATAAAGAATGAGAAATTAGATTCATTCATGGGAACTGTGTACATATTGAGGATATACTCCTAAGTGAAATAAATAAGTCAAACGTGTAAATAATGAATAGTTTCTCTGGTGTGAATAAATTATTACAGTACATAAAACCCTAATGAGATCATTGGGCATTGACAATGTGAAGTAGGAAGAAAAGGGCTAAAGGTGTAAAGAAAGTGGGAAGGGTAGGGTAAAGGTAATAGGGAAAAGAAAAAATATTAGAAAATGAAAAAATGAAAAGTAAAGTGTTTGTAAATGGGGAGGGGAGGAGGGGGTGAAGGGAGGGCAGGGACAAGGGGAAAAAATGAGAACCAAGACTGTCATGTAAAGGTACAAGATCCCCATAATGAATGTAACTGTACTGTATACCTAAAATGTACCAATAAACTCAATGAGGAAAAACAAAAGGTGGAAGTGTCACTGGGATATGTCTAGAGGGTGTATTCTCATCCCTGGCTCCTCCCTTGTCTCCTTCCTTCTTTGCTTCTATGACATGCCTATCTTTCCTTAGCTGTGTCATTGTGTGAGGTCATTTCTGTCCTTGAATAGGCTGATCGTGGACTTAATCCACTGAATTTGTGAGCCATAATAAACCACTTCTGCTTTAACTAGCAAGGTTTTCCATTGTCACAGTGACAAGAAAGTAATATAGAAAATTGGTATCAGGAACAGAACTATTGCAATGACTAAAGCTGACTGTGTTATCCAAAACCTTTGGAAGTGGTTTACAGGAAGAATTTTACAAGGTTGGATATGCACACTAGTGAAGCCTTAAAATTGTGTGAACAGTGCTTAAGGTGCAAAACTGGTTAGGGGGTCATAAGAACTAAAACTTCATAGGCATGATCACAGTAAGGACCAGTTTCAAGTGTTTCCAGATGGGAAGACTTTCAGGTGGGAAGAGTTGTTCATTGGCAGTTTACTATATACCATACATGTTATGCTATGGCAGAATATTTATCTACATTTTGCCTATTTCTGAAAATTTTATGGGAGACTGAGACTAATGGCAGTGGACTAATTAATTTTGCAGTGGAATTTGCAAGGTCAGCCAGTGTTCAGGTTGTCATGTTCATTGCTGAATGCCAGTAGCAAAATCTACAGTGAGTGTCATGAAACAATGGCAGAGCTGAATGATTTGAAAGTTCTAGTGTTTCACCAGAAAGAAACAGCTGCAAAGTTCACATCAAGGAGATAATGACTGCTGAAGGATTAACATTGAAAAGCCATGGACTTTTTGCAAGAGCATGAAGAAAATGCCTTGAGAGCATATAAAATATCACCAAGTCTTCATTACATAATCAAGGGTATAATACTGTAATTCTTTCATTTGAGCAGAGTCCTTGAGATTCTCGAGGGCCATTTTTTCTGAGCCACCTATAGCAGTGAATCCCTGAGTTCAGCCAGGCAGACTCTCAGTAGCCACTGCAGCCATGTGTCAAGGGGACCTGGCTTCTGTACCAGATGACAGACAACCCTTTTTTTATTCACATGGTGCTAGGTTTTTAGGCATGCAGACAGAGACTGAGAATCTGAGAGGCTTCCAGCCTAATTTCTGAAAAATGTGTGACAAGGTCACAGTCCCTGGACAGAGTTCATGAGAGGGATGTACACAAAGCTCAGAGAATTAAAGGAAAGTTACTATAAGGACCCCAGGAAGTTGGAGTTGCCAAGTATAGGGATTTTTCATTTGAAGGAAACCACAGCATGGAGTTGCACCAGCCCACATAAAAGACAATGAAGGCTATATCTAGAATGTTCATAAGGCCAGGGCTTTCCAAGTAGCTTATAGTTCACATTTCACCACACTCTGCCCTGGCTGCTGGACATCATTCCATGGGACTTAGAGTTTGCCATGCTGAGACTCAGTCTTGTATTGCTTTAATTCCAGTCTCTCCATCCCTCCATTTTGAAATAGGAATGCTTCCTGTTTGCTCCTGTATATTGGAAGGATTGGACTTTTTATTTGTATTGTTTCTATTACTATGTATTTGTCATACATATTGATCCCATTCATCATAGGGAATATGTACCTGTACATAGCACATCTCAATTCTTATATTTCCCATTTTCCTCCACACCTTTCAACTCTCTCCCCGCTTCCCATTTACACAAGCTTTTGTTTTATTTTTCCTTGTATTTTCCTTTTTTTTTTTTTGAGACAGGGTCTCACTTATGTAGTGAGACTGACCTGGAACTCACTGTGTAGCCCAGGCTGGTCTCGAACTCACAGTGATCTTGCTGTCTCAGCCACGCGAGTGCTGAGATTACAGGGGTGCACCACCACGTCTGGCACCTTGCATTTTCTTTCTCCTTTTTCTCTCCCTTTCCTTCCCTTCCCTCTCCCTTGTTCCTTCTCCCATTTGAATATTCAAATATCTATATTCTCTTTTATTTTTACAGGGGATAAGAGTTTTCCTAGTGTCTCATGGAGAAACTTTGGGTTTGGAATTTTGCACAATGAAACTATTAAGACTTTGGTCACTCTTATAAATGGACTACTGTATTTTGAATAAAGACATGCATATGAGCCTCCTAGTTGTCAGGGGAGAAAAATTATGGCATAAATGTAAAGGTTTCCCCCAAATCTATCTTGATTGTTTGGTGGTAGAGGCTGGTAGGAAGGGGAAAGTCACATGGAAAGTGACTAAAAAATGAGCATTTTCATTTGTGAAAGTCTCTCCCTCTCTCTCTCTCTCTCTCTCTCTCTCTCTCTCCTTCCTCCCCTC
>NW_022900951.1:123855555-123880949 GCF_012274545.1 Fukomys damarensis | reverse complement strand
CTCTCTCGTCTCCTGGCTCAGTGGTATGAGTGGCATTTCTCCATGGTCATCTCTCATGCTATTCTGTTATGGATCCAACTATCATGCCCTGAAGCCTCTGGAAAATGTGAGCTAAAATATAGCTCTCCTCCTTTGACTTGCAATTGACTGGTATTTTCTCCCAGCCAAAGCAAATCTAGGAAGGAAATAGAAAAACATGTAAGTCATTGGATATAGATATCAATATAGTAATGGTTATTTACTTTTCACACAAGGATGTTGTTTCATAATTAGTCTTTATTAGATAATCCCTTCTATCTATAATCTTCATTATCCACATGTGACCACTCATTTTCCTGGAAAGGGTGTAAAAAGGTGAGGAAGCCTCTGTTACACAAAAAAGAGGCCCAGACACTTGAGATGGAAAGAAAATGACCAGTAAATGGAATGGAAAATGAACTACAAAAGACAGGAATACAAGGAGAATGAGTGGAAGACCCCTTTCTCAAACTTATCTCACACAAGCTGAGCAGACCCTCCCAAGCACTTCATCTTCTTCCCCTACATACTCCCACTAAGGGATTTCTCCTGGAGTCAGACCCTGTCCTTTCCACTGAAGCCCTTGTTCCCATCCTTCCCCTACCCTCTTTGACTAACCACTGCTCATCTGTGACCTCCCTATTTCTTTCAGGTGCCCAACAGAATGTGGAACACCCAAAGATCCGTATAAGGGGAATGTAGGAATAAATATTCCTCCATCCAAGCAGACATTTCCAGCAAACCTAAGAAAGGGAGATGATCAAGCCAGTTCTGTCATTTCCAACATCTTAAATGAGAAACTCAACATAATCCTGAGCAGGAGCAACTAAGCATGGGGAACCCTATGACCCGAAGTGAAGACATGAGTAGGCGTTGACATGAGTGAGACCACAGACTGTCTGGGATGGTCCCAGAAATACGCAGTGTCAGGACCTGGGAACTGAGCAACACTGTAGACCATGACGTTTATCCCAACTGGCACACAAGTGTGAGGAGAATAAAACCAACCCCTTATAAGGAGTCATGTGTGCATCTTCTCTGATCATGCGGAAGGCAAAGTGTTGAGGTGGGTGTGTGAGAAAGGATGGTTGTGGGTCCTGCAGGATTGGTTTCCAGAGAGATTTTCCCTTACCTGCCAGAGATGGCGCAGGCCTGAGTAGCAAAGACAATTTGTCCCTGAGCATTTTGTCCCACAGGCAAAGAGGATGTTGTCTCTCTGTGTCAGTGCACTGATTTTTACCTGGCTGGGGAAAGGTGGTGTATGTGGGACGGCAGCATCTCTCCCATGAACAGCACAACCTGTACTTCCCTCCATGCCTACCCCATGGTGTATTTGTTCCTGCTGCTTATCATTTTTCTTATTATTGTAAATATATAATTTTATATTTTTCTCAGAGATTCATTACAAAATCCTGATTTATTGTACATAAACATAATGACAATGTTGAATTATTCCTCAAATACAAACCTGCTCTGTGAAATCATGAGTCTGAGTGTATATGAGTCAAGCATTGTGGAAAACAGGTTCCTCAAATTGCTTCCTACAGGAAAACTCTCTGTGTGACTTCTAGGTCATGAATACTTGCACCATCTCACAAGTGATGTGACTCAAGTTATTTTAGACAACTGTATATTTATGTACAGTTGTAAGAAATCAGTTAGGCTCTGTGCAAGCTTTAGCCCCTCCCTCAGAGGTAAAATATTGAGATGTCACTATTGTCCAATTTCTCAAATGAACAGTGACATTGATTCTGCCAGTTTGTATAACACTTTCATCAAAAAATGGGTCCCTCCTATTCCCCTTTAGAAACACATCACTTCCTTCACACCCACATGCTCCTCTTCCCTGGAAACCACTCCTCTGTTATTCATTTATATAATTTGATCCCTTCAATGATGTCACCAAATTAATCCACAAGGATATGTAAGATTTGGTGTTTCTTTTTTAATGTGACACAGTTATGTGGAGATTCACTGCGCTCTGTATGTACACAAAGAGTCCACTCCTTTAGCAGTGCCGAGTAGTGTTCCAAGGCATGGCTGTGCCAAGGATTTTGTTTCTTCATTAACCATTATTCCATCTGAGGACATCTAGGCCGTTTGCTCCCGTGTCTCGCTGTCACAAGGGAAGCTGCTCCCAATATGCCCACCCAGGTTTAGCATGGATATTAACTGTTAGTTCTCTGGGATAAATGCATTGGAGTTTATTCACTGGGTTGTACAGTGATTCCAGGTTTTGTTTTATTTAAATTACAAGACAGTATAATTAGAAAAATTGAGTACAGAAAATTGAGCAGACTGTATATAGTTCCCCTGTATGTTTGTATCCCTGTACAAAGTTTCTCCTATAATTAACATCATGCATGATTCTGCTATAGTTGTTACAATTTATGATTGCCTCCAACATCAGTCAATTAAAGAAGGTCATCATTAACAATATTAGCATAGTATTTTTAACTAATATGTGTACTTTACATCAAAATTTACTCTTTGCCCTGTGTGGGTTGTTTTGTGGGTTTTGACAAATGCATAACATTGTGTATTCACCACTAAAATATCACACAGTTGCAGTGCCTTAAAACTCTCTGTGTTTTATCTATGCAACTCCACCTTGCTTCTGCCAAAACCATCCACTGGACTTTTTCTTCTCTATAGTTTCCCTTTTGCAGGATGTTGTGTAGTTAAAATCACACAGCACGCAGTCCGTTCAGCCTGCCTTGGTAACTTGCATTCCTGTCTCCACCACTTAATAGCTCATTTCCTTTTACTGATAACCTAAGATTGTATGGAAGAACCACATATTGTGAACACATTCATTTATTGATGACCTCTTGGTGGCATCCAGCTTGAGGCAATTATGACTAAAGGCATCATTTCAACTAAAAGAACAGGCTTGCTAGCAAGGAGAGACAGAATTCAGGCAAAAATCCCACCTCCTCCCAGTGCATGTGGCACCAGAGGTGCACAGGAATTGAGGATGGTGGGCAGCAGTTCCCTGCGGGAGGGTGAGGGATGTTGAGGGCCACTAGGAGGCACAGGAACGCCCTCTGTGATGATGGACAAGGCATGGATCCCTTCCTTTTCTTCAAGCTGGAGACGCTGAGCCAGAGCTCATGGAAATCCTCCCCACTCCTGCCCAGAGTGCTTTGTGAAGCTGCAGGCAGCTCCAAGCTTGCATTTCATCCCTCAGGGTATGGAAAAGTACAGACTGCTCTGGTGAGCTCTTGAAGAAACTGGGAGGTTTGTTGTGTTCCCCCACTTTAACTATTGGACAACCAAGAAAAGTTCTCTATGTATGGGAATAAACTATGTAATCCAAGAAATTTTATTTTGATTATCTACTCAAGTCTGGCATATGCAACACTGCTACCACAAAACTAGAAACAGTTAAATAGACAGCTCAACATTGTCCTGGATCAGAAAGCACATTGGAAGCCTGTAATGGTGTAGAGAACATAAACAGTAATTGGTGAATTGTTAGAGACTCAGCATGAGAACCTTTTTTTTTTTTTGTACCGGGTACCAAACTCAATCCTGGGCTTGCAAGGCAGGTGGCAGAACCACTGAGCTAAAACTCTGGCCCTTGGTATGAGAATCTTGAGAATTAGGAATCATTTACTGCATTTGTTCATTTGTCTTTATTAACTTTCTTCATCTTTGCTTTTCAGGTACTGTCCAAGAAAACCTTTGCCAATTCCAATGCCCTATAGCATTTTGCATTTTTTTCTGATACTTGTTCAATAATTTCTGGTCTTATTTCAGGGTTTCATCATTTTTGGCATGATATTATTTAATTTAGCAAGTAGGAGACTAGGTTCAATCACTTTCAGGTGGATATCCAATTGTCTCAGTACCATATATTAAAAATCCTGAAGTATTTTCCCTATTTACTGATACTGCAACAAAAAGATCTTATCAGTTGATGAACACATGAGAAAGAAGTGTTCAGTTTGGTTGAGCATTTCCGAGGATACAGTCCATGATCTGTGGGCACAGCTCTGGCGCCTGTGCTGAGGCAGCACATTAGGGTGGGACACGTGCTGGATGGAGCTCTTCACCTCATGGCAGCTGGGAAGCAGGTAGAGGGAGGCGGAGACCAGCATCCCACAATCCCCTTCTAGGGCGCTCCTCCAAGACCTAAGACTTCCCAGTAGATACCATCCCTGAAGTTTCCTCACTTCTCAGTGATCCCACAGCCTGTGCCCCAGGCCTTCAACCCATGAGCCCTTGGGAGACGCTTATGCAAACCACAGCGGATGAGTTGGCTGCAGTCAGGGGGCAGCCGAATACAGATTCTCCTAATGACACCACCTCAGTCAAGTGAGGATAAGAAACACTTTAGTGGGCAGAAACTCTCCCTGGAGGAAGAGCTAGGGACTGAGCAAAAGTGTTATCTTTTCCGTGTAAGAAGAAAGGGGCTCAAAGACTAATACATGTGAAATTATAGATGGTGCAAACATGGGAAGTTGTTCGGGGATCCAGTGAAAAATAACATTGAGAGACAGAATTGGGGGAACAGGTACAGCGACGATCCTACAGGAAAAGACAGAGAATGTGAAGAAATCGGCCCTGCATTTCAGTGCTCAGGAGAGCACCTGTGACCAAGAGGCGCTGAGGAATGGGGGCAGAATGAGCAGCCCGGGTGACGTCTGCCAGCCTCTGTCACCCACAGCATCAGTGCTGCACGGCGGAGTAGCCCTGGTGGGAGGAATGCGCGCTCTGTCCGAGTTCACTAGAGTGGGATCCCAGTCACCAAGGCTTCTCCAGCTGTTGCCACGGCCTCGTGTTTAACCTGCCAGGGACCAGGACCGGTGCTGAGTCCCCAACACGACACCCTCCCTCAGGGAGGCACCCCAGCCCTGTGAGGACGGTTAAGTCCCGGAGGGGCGGAGATTCTCCTTTACAGGAAGTTGTGCACCTGTCAAGTGTGGGTTTGACTACCTTGCCTGTAGTGCTGTGTGTGGCACCACTAGCAGAATCCTTCAAGGGAGCTGGATTCATGAACTCAAGGCATTTCCTACGATCACCGGAGCCCCAGTACCACACAGAGCAAGACCGGAACGCAGTGGGCACATGACAGGGGATCCGAAGTTGCTGTCTCACACCGGAGCACCATGGAGCTGCTGGTCCTCTGGAGCAGTGGAAGAACTGCTTCAAAGTGTAAGTGGGTTGCAAATTAGATTGTGATAACCTGTAGAGTAAATTCTAGATGTGTCATCCTCATCCTCACCTGCCAGCAAGAAGTAGAACATAGGGCCCATTAACCAAGACATGGAGTGATCCTACTTATCACTCCTTCTTTCTTCCATTTGTAGTTTCTGCCCCACAGGTTTAGATTTTCAAGCTCTCCACCTGTGCTGTCCACTAAGTTTACCCATTTGCAGTTTGAACTATGGAAAATGAAATGAAAATTTTAGCTCCTCAATAATACTAGTAACATTTCAGAACTAAAAGCCAACATGTGGTGGCCGGGTCCCCAGTTGGACAGTGGCAGATAAGTGTATTCATTTTTCAAGGTGAATACATCCACCAAGAGAATCAGCCAAAGCCCTAGTGCACATTAGGATTTATCTCCTGCTTGGGAACTTCTTTTTCAGTTCTAGGGACAGATCGCTCAGACCCTGGATCTTTTTCATGCAAGACCAATGCTGCAGTTAATCCCAGACTTTCACCTGCTGGTCTTGTGACATTGTGGTTTGGTACTAGCAGGCACAGGCATGAGTTCCAACCCTGTTAGGGCAAATGATTGTCTTAAGAAAGCAGTGATGCTGTTACATACTAGGAAGAGAGTTTCCATAGTGTAGTGGTTATCACATTCGCTTCACCCACTAGAAAGAGAGAGGTGTCCCGATGGTTCCCTTGAATATGTCTTGGGAACCCCTTCCTGATCTCTGTAGGAAATGGGCAAGGTCTCTTTTCATAGCCTGGGAAGGGCATAGAGACCTTGGGTTCAGGACCCTGAGGGAGGAAGATCTTTGTTCCACCACCCTGTGAGCTACTGTGAGTGCCAATGCAATGTGAAGCTATCAAATTTAGATTTGTCCTTTTAAAAATCAGCAACCAATCCAAACTTCTTTCTGCTGAGTTAATAAGAAATGCCTCTTCTCAGCTCAAAAGAAGTGACAGAACATGCAGATGCCACCAGCCCCAGGAGGCTGCAGCCTGGTTTAGAGGAAGATGTGCTGAAGACTGCTAAGTGATAAAGCGGTGGAGAGCTGCACTGCCTCTCTGTGCCTCCCTTCCCTCTGCTCTGTCCCTATGTCAGGCCCTCACCTACTCGTACAGGGGAGATGGCTATTTGAAGCACATAGACCTTTCCATCTCCTGAGAGCAAGCTCTAGATAATTTTCTATTTGCCAAAATATGGAGTTTTATCTGGCAATCTGTGAGAAAATGATCCTACATGCATGAACTGAAGTGGCTTGTACCATTACCAAGAACAGTAGAGGTGCTGAGACTGAGGGCACCTGGAGTGCCAGTAGAGTACATAGTCTTGTGGTATAGGAGCCAATGGCAATAGAGAGCATACAGTATTTGTACACTAGACTTTCTCATGAAAACTGCGTGAGGAAATGATCAACCAGATTACCTGGGGGGTCCTCCTCAAAGGGTATGGAATGAGCAGTCTGAACTTCTTGGCATTGTCTATTCAAATCAAGACTGATATCCATGCTGACTGGCTGTGGAGTGCCTGCTTAGCTTTAAATCCATTTAACGAATTTCACCTGGAAAATTTTAAAAAGGTGTTCATTGTACATTTGTTTGGAGTACACCTTTGCTCCATACCAAAAGAACTTCCTAACATACCTCTTACCAGGGATCTTCAGGTGGAGAGATTTGCCTGTTATCTCAGCACTGAGTCCTGTCTTGGGCGGAGCAGATAATAGTACGGATATAGAGAGCATACAGCTCCAAACTGGGCAGGCGGAGGATGGACCCATGAGGCACAGCAACAAGAGAACACCATCAGTCAGCACAGTGATTTGGGCAATTTGGGCCACCACCTGCCATCACACTGGGGAGGACATCACAGCTGTCCTGGGATTGACAGGTGTGCCCAGGAGCCTGAAGGGTGTGGGCATCACAAAGGAAACTCTGCAGTAAGATTCTGTGGGGTGGCTCCTGCCCAGGGCCTTCAAGGTACAGAATCAGCTTGCTCCTGTCCAAGGAGAGAATATGCATGGCTGAAACTCCTAGGTGTGTGAACAGAGAACCCTAGGTGCTGTGTGGTCAGGGCATGAGAATTGATCCAAGGCTTCTTCAGCATCTTCCATAGAAATAGCTATCCTGAACACATAATGGGTCTGCTAGTATTTCAGTGGCACAGTATCATCTAGTGACCTAAGGAAAAGTGGAGTATAATGCTCTCCCCGTCCAAAAAAAAAAAAAAAATCGGTGAAGACAAGCTATGTTTTGGTGAGGATTTGTAGTGTCAGCATAAGTGATCACGTATTAGATGCTTAAATAAAAATGTGATGTGTTAAGATAAAATTCTCAGAGGAGTTTTGAGCAGGTGAGATAGGCATAGAAATTTTCCAGCCTTTTAAAGAGCCACTTACTTGCCACAGATGCTTCAGATACATCATCAAGCTCACTCCATGAGGGGTTCTTGTTCCTCACTCACCAGCACTTGTCAATATTTCGCTTCATAGTAACCTTCAGTCTTAGGCTGAGAACTTTCTCCTGTCTGGATGGTCAGTCCACTAATCTGTAGTGTTTCTATAGCACACATGACTGTCCTTGTCTCAACATCAGGACTAGTACTATTCAGCATACTGAAAACTAGGATTTCCTTGCAGGCATGGACACACAGGAGAGTGGAGCAGGGGAGTTTTATTTTTATCTCAATATCAAGAAAGAAGCACTTATCACCTACTCAGAGGACTTCAGGGTTTGGAGAAATTCAGCCAAAGCGGATGTTTTTCTTTCCTCTACTGTGGTGAGTATGGCCCTACCTCACCTACAGCTTCTCAGGGAGCTTTTGGCTTTGACCACCCACACAAGCTCATGCACTTGCACATGGGTTATAGAAACCTTTCTCAATAACTCATTTCATTAAAAGCCTGCAGAATGGTCTCAAAATGTATCAAAATTTATCTGGAAAAACAAGGAGATTACTCTGCCTGTCAATATTTATCACCCATTTGGGAAAGTTTGAGAGCATGTTATTTTGCTTCTCTGGCACGGAACCCAATGTCTACTTCTCATAGTCCAAAGTTAATTTTTATGTCAAAAGGCTGTTGCTATTGGAGGGTTTCCATGGTGAGCAAAGTGACAGGCAGGGCCTTCCACCTGCTGTGGGTGAGGGCAGTGGATTCTGGGCAGTTCCCCTGCGAGTGGGGTGCACCCATTGCCTGCTCATTTAACATTCTTAATTCAGGCCAGGCTTTAGTGCCTTGGACACAGGGACTTTCTATGCTCTAGGAAATAATTGTATTTCCCTGAATACAGAAATAAATTCAGAATCAAAGCTGGGTTCAGGCTGGGAGGAATGGGAACAGGGTGGCCTCTAGATGATCTCACACTGAGAGTCTAGTCCTGGCCTTGTCATTTACCATACAGGGAGCCTGAGAAGTTTCCAAGCCCTGTAGTCCTCAGGTTCTTCATCTATAAAATGGGCTTACCATGCCTTTTTATAGGACCAGTAAAGTGCAGCAAATATATTAATCCACATAGCAGATTTGACACATACTGAATGAGTGGTGATAAGCAGTTGGATCTACTATTACCATAAGCTCAGATACCATCACAGTTTTTCTGGAAAATTTGTGTTTCCCAGGGAAGTTTTAGGTCATTAGGAAACTAAATAGAAAACCACACAAATACACTACACCACTCAGTAAATGTTCCCCCATTATATTCTCTACAGTAGGATGTATTTCTTGATTAGATATTGAGGAGTCTGTCCCTGCTCGGCCCAATGAATTCACAGCTCCTGGAATTTGGGGGAGGAACCATAACCCCTCCCCACCAGCTTCCCATGCACTGGAAGAACTATTTTCAATCATATCTCCCTCACCAACAGTCTAGCCTTGGGGCTCATGAGGACTCCATGGCAATGAGGACTAAAACCCAGGCCATGCTAGTGACAAGGCCGGCTGAGCACAGACACAATTCTGAGACACTTCAGGCAAATTCACACAACCTCACATGACTAGCATAAACTTCCTGCACAAAGGACATAATTAAAAAGTGCCCCCGTGCAGTCCTGGTTGAAGAGAGAGAAGACACTCGGGAAACCTGAGAAGGGTCACTGCAGGGAGAACCACTTGGCCAGGCAGTCACCCGACCACTGGTACAACCGGTCAGTGCGACTGCGCAGATGCTCACGTCCATCTTATATGAGTGTTAGGGAAAACTGCCCTCAGGAGGAGAAGTTGCTCCAGGGAAGCAGTCAAATGGGCACAGCAAGACCCTTGAGGCTGGACAGTGCCAGAAGACAGAACACTTGACCAGAAACATTAGGGACTCACATCACCTGAGAGCCAGGCTTCTCTCTCAGGAAATCCTTGTAGAGGCTGGGCATGATCCCCTCAGTTTTGCCCTGTGTAGGACCATTCTTCTCATCGCTTGTCCCAGGAGAAGATTCTCTCAGCTTCATCTGTCATCTAAAAGTGCTGCACAGAGCAGTCTTCCATTCCCTCAGGCATTTATCTTAGGCCAGGCCACCTCACTTGGATGTCTGGCCCTTGGCCACCATGCAGCTGCACTAAAATCAACCCCTGCAGAAATTCGAACTGCAGTTACCCAAAGCCCCAAATCATCCTGGCTCAGCACTCATCATGGCTGCTCTCTGCTGGACTCCACCCACTGAGGACTCTCTTTCACATCCTTAGGTCTTAAGTCTATCTCCCAACAGTGGTTCTCCTGGTCTCTGCTATTCTATGGGCAGTATGGGTCCTGCTCAGTCTGGTGTACTCATGTTGCCAACACAGACACATGGCCTTCAAAGCGTTCACGTGCAATGAAGGTTTGGGGTCAGTGTGTCTGTAAGCAGATGGGCTTATTTATTGACAGTTAATTTCCCCAACAAATCTGAAGAACACAAGCATATTCAGGTGTTTATATGCAATAAATATAATTTTAATAGTACAGCTCAATGGGGGAAAAAGAATTAAAATCAAATCTGGGCTTCTTATCACTGTTTCTAGGGT
Source organism: Fukomys damarensis (assembly GCF_012274545.1). Lineage (NCBI taxonomy): Eukaryota > Metazoa > Chordata > Mammalia > Rodentia > Bathyergidae > Fukomys > Fukomys damarensis. The sequence continues at coordinate 123,870,777 of NW_022900951.1, read as the reverse complement.
TCCTCTAACTTGATGTAAATGTCTTACAATTTCCAAGGAAATTTCTATTCCACTCCTATTTTATCATAAATAAATTGAATGGTTTCTGTTTGTATGCTAAAACAGGAAAGACATTCGGAATAGAAAAGGTACTCCATTTGTGATCAAAATCACACAAAAATCACATTCCCATCAGAAAACACAAACACCAACATCACAAAATTGAAACTACATTTGAGGTCAATACCATTCAAATAAATTTGCAAGCTACTTCACTTTCCCCCCAAAAGGAACAATACTTCAAAAACTCAATGAAAACCCCTGTCCATTTCCAAGTAACCCAAATAGAAGAGACAGCAAGATGTTACATGTGGTATTTTACCTCCTCCTCTGGCCCTTCACTACTTAGAAAACTGCCTGCTCTCCTCAGAGACTGAAAATGGGCCTCATCTCCTCTGCGGTGGGTGGAAAATCAGTGACACATATGTGCAATATCCCCTATTTCTCAGGAACCCTGATGCTATGCCTAGTTGTGATTCCAAAGCCTCTTCATACAGTTCTGGGTAAGCCCTGGGATCTGTTTCATTGAGGTGGGCTATATGAGCTAGGAGTTTCATCTTGCTGGTTTCAGCGTGGGCCCTTGGACCCCACAGGAACTCATATCGAGGAGGATCACTATTAGGAACCTGATGGTACATCAGGTACTGTTCCCGTACTAAATCCTCGGTGATGAATTTCCAGGCTTCCTCAAAATAAATATGCTCAGCCTGAGCTAACATGTCCCATCTTCTCACTTTTTGGGTTAGGACCTCCACACTGATACGGTTGCCCTCTATGAAGATTAGAGACAGGACGAATATAAGGATATCAATTTTGATAGTGATTCTTTCATCATCACCACCTAGTATCCCACTGAATGTAAGACCCAAAATGGGGACCAGCTCATATGTGTTGCCTGAGCGATCCACTTTCCTGATATCAATTCCAAAGCCCAGGTGCACGGATTCACGGAGTTTCCAAAAGTTCAGATAGAAGTCATTATGGTAATCATGGGGCACAAGGTGCAGCATTTCTTTCATGGTGACCAGCTCCTTCTTTTGATACTTGTGGAGCAGAAATGGCACCAACTTACATAACTTGGGATTTAGGAGCACATCTTGCAGGATGTGAGAGAAGTTTGTGAACTTCGAGCAGCATGAATCCTGACTGGAAGCCATGAAGACAGCAAGAATTTGTTGAGGACTCAGAAGCCTGGAGGAGAGAGGCAGACTATTAGTGTTCTCATGGGAGGACAACAAGCTTGTTGTCTCCCACAGTGGCCTATGTAGGTCTCTTCTTTATAAGGTTCTCTAGGGTTTCACAGACTCTTGTCTTCCTGCAGGACCTGTCCCTATGACCCTGGGATATGAAGTGAGGCTACTCCTCAGGCTGAAGTTGAACTTTAGAGGACAAGGCTCTAGGGAAGATAGTATGGCATGTGGAGCTTGGGTACTAGGTGGTATCCTTGCTTTTGGTCAAGTGGTTCCCTAGGGCCTGCACTTTGACTCAACTCCTGGGCTTCCTTTATTGGGTGACTCTAGGACACTGCCTCACACCAAGACCTTCACTGCCCGGTTCCTGAAATTCCAGTAAAAGGCATGAAAGGCTCCAGGCTGCAGACCTAAATCACAGTCCTCACCCCCCAGCCTGCATAGGAGGGGTGGGCTGTTCTCTGTGAGGTCCTCACTGCTCTGGATGGAGAGTCCCCTCTCTATTCACTCAGGGACCCCAACTGTCTTTGAGAAGGGCCTGGACCCTAGCTCAGAACAGTTGCTGGCCTAAAGCAAACTCTTGGAAAATGTCTCTCCCTTCCCAAGAAGGACCAGAAGTTTGCAAGGGGGATATACATCATACTACAGCTGTCTGGTAGCAACAGCTAGAGGTGGAAAAATTCAGTGGGGTTCATATATCCTAAGAAAGGGAACCTTCTGCATCTTTATCTTAATAAATTGTTAGGGCTAGGACTTTTTTGGGGGGATATTGGGGATCGAACTCAGGCCCTTGTACTTGTGAGGCAGGTGGCATAACCATTGAGCTAAATCCCCAGCCCAGGTCTAGGACTCTTGCTGCAATGACTTGGGGCATCTTCTTTAAATCAGAGCAATATGGCTGTGAGACATTCAAGCAGAAAGTTGGGGAAAGCAAGTCCACCTACTTTCCCTGGGCCTGACTACAGGTGATAAAGTGGACAGGTGATGCTAGATTTGTGTGTGTTCAGGTGAGTGGGTTTCTTCTGCCTCATCTAGGCCCTTGATAGACACTGAGAATCTACTTCTGCTACCCCAATTCCAGCCCCCTTGTACAAAGGCAGGCCTTTACCTCACTGAGGCCAATGATGCAGAGCTAAGTGAGCAGCCTCAGCCTAACATCAATGATCAGTCATGCCTAGATGACACCAAGCACAAGTTCCATGTCAAAGAACCACACACCTGTCTGAGTTCAGGTCAGAAATACCCTAAATTATTCCTTAGAGTCCTAACCTTAATTCTTGGCAGATAACTGAAATGTATGTCTCCTGACCAGGTAGAGTTCGCTGTATAAACCTGAAGACAGCATCTCAGATGAACTCCCTCACTTCCTTGAGATCACCAGGATTCTCAAAAGAAGTGAGTAGGTGCTGATGCCATCACTCCTACTTGGGGACATCATTGTTGAGTGTAAGTACTGTGTCCATCTCTCTCGTGATGCAGAGGCCTGTTATGCAAGTCTGGATCTCACCAGTGTGATCATAGGTAGGACCTTCAGAAGATGAATGCATTATGAAGGCTTACAGCTGATATACTGTTAGGTGGTAGGGCCTTTTAGAAAGAGGAAGGTCACTGTGGGTGTGACAAGGTAGGTTATATCTTACTTCCTAGCTCTTTCTTTCACCCGCTACTTCCTGAAGGAGTTGTGGTAAGCAGCTTTCCCCTCACCAGACCCTTCCAATCTGCTGTGCTAGCTTGGAGCTGGCTGACAATGGACTGAAAAACTATAAACTGTGAGCTCAAATAAACTTTTCTTCTATTTCACAGGTGGAAGGTATTGTGTCTCAGAAGTGTGACCATAAGTAAGATAAACCCTAGGTGATTTTGTAATTGCTCCATCTTCCTCCTGTCTTTGCCTGCACTCTCTCAACCCCAGGCCTCTGGAGATGAGTTGATTTCTCCATTGGAGACCTATACCTTGTCTATGGTAGAACTGAACATGCCAATTATAGCTTCTCAAGGTGATCCGGGGAACAGGCAGATAGTGGGATCTGTTTTCTCTCTTGCAGATACCCTCAGTCCTCAGGAAGGTTATATACCTTAGGTCTTGTTAAATACTGGGATCCTCCATTTACTAACTATATGTAGCTCTTTTTACTGACTTGTGGTCACGCCCTGGTAGAAGTTCCTGACCACTGAATTTTCCCATTTGCAACCATTCAGCAGCATTGTGAGCAGTTTATATACAGCCACCCTCACCAGGCACTTAAGGCTTACAACAGGGGGAACCAGGCTCTATGGGGTCCCTTTGTTTATGGCGTTATGTTACCTTCAAATCTCCACTGCTGGAAAATAGAGTGCTGAGTAGTAGCAATTCAGCTGCTCCAAGAATTCAAATCCAGATTTTGAAAAATCACAACTGAGGAAGAGAGGGAAAAAAAAATGAAGCAGATACCCAGGAATCCTGAAACCTGACCTAAAATTTGAAAACTACAGAGTTCTGTAAATGTTAGTGAAAGCAAGAAATTAAAATGATACAGATAAGAAAAGAAAGTTATTACTTGTTATGACATGATACTCTATATACAGGACCCCCAAAACTCAACAAAAGACACTTAGAATTAATAACCAAACAGCAGCCTGGCAGGGATGTCAACGCTCAAAAATCAATAGCATTCCTGTACACAAATAGAAAACTCTGGCAGAAATTGGGGAAACCACACCTTTTATAATAGCATGAAGAAAAATGAAGTACTTAGGAATCAACCTAACAAAGGACATGAAAGACCTAATATTGAAAATTACAGTATTCTGAAAAAGGAGGATTGAACATTAGAAAATGGAAAGATATCCCTTGTTCTTGAATAGGCAGAACCAATATTGTGAAAATGGCCAGACTTCCAAAACTCCTATACAGATTTAATGCAAACCTAATAAAAATACCAATGGCATATCTCATAGTACTAGAAAAAAAACAACCCTAAAATTCCTATGTAACCAGAAGAGACCTATGTAAGCTATCTTATCTTTGCAAAAGGGATCAAACACCTTCACTGAGAGTGATAAGCCTCTTTAATTAATGGTGCTGGGAAATTTGGTTTTCCACGTGCCAAAAATTGAACCTAGACACATATCTTTCACCATACTCTAAACTAAAATTGATATAGATGAAAGATCCAAATGTAATACAAAATTTAATCTGCTAGAAGAATAGGTAAAACCCTAGAAGATATACATGTAGGAAAGACTATGAACAGAAAACCAATCATACAGGAAATATTACAAAGAATCAACTTCTGAGATCAAATAAAAATAGTTTTGAACAGCAAAAGAAACTAAGAATGCAGAGACAATCTGCAGAGTGAGAGAAAAATTTTATCAGCTGCTCCTCAGACAAGACTAACATCTAAAATATATAACTTTAAAAAAAGAAATCAGACCTAATTTTAAAAATCCAATCCAAAAATGGACATCTGAAATAAACATTTATCAGATGAAGAAATACAAACAGCAAATAAATGTATAAAATGCTTAATATAAGTGGTCATTGGAGAAATGCAATATAAAATAACAGCAATATTCCATCTCACGCTAGAAATAATGGCTATCATCAAGTAATCAACCAATAAAAATGTTGGTGAGGATGTGGGCAAAAAGGAATCCTTCTGCAGTACTGGTGGGAGTGTAAACTGGTACAGCCTCTATGGAAATCGGTATGGAGACACCTCAAAAAACTAAAATTAGAGGCTCCATTTGACCCAGCTGTTCCCCTTCTAGGTATTTCCCTGAAACAGTTAAAAAGCACCATATCATAGTGGTATGTGCATACTTGTGTTTATAGCAGCAAAATTTATAATAGCTAAATCTTGGAAACAGCCTATATGCCCATCAACAGATGAATGGATAAAGCAAATGTGCTATTTATATATAATGGAGTACTATTCTGCCATAAAGATGGACAAACTTGAGTCATTTGTAGGAAAACAGATGCACCTTGAGACCTTAATGTTAAGCGAAGTAGACACATGAGTTTAAATATTGCTTGTGTGAGAAACCCCAAGGGTAAATAAGAGGCATAATAGAAGATAGCGGGGCAAGCAAAGAGGGAAAAAGAAGAAAGAATAGAAGGATAAAAATGAAAACAAAGCTTTTGTACATGGGGAGGGGAAGAAATGTTGAAGTGAGGGGAGGCAATGGGGAAAAATTAGATATATTATGTATAGGCACAAGTTTCCTAAGATAAATAAATATCTACTACTAAAAAAGTTAAAAGAAAATAGAGACTATTTCCAATATTTATATACTACAAACCATGCCCCTATAAACAACCCATATGCCATCAACACATGAAGAAAATGTGATCTTTATTTACATTGGAGGACTACACTGCCTTAAAGAACAGTAAACTTGAGAAACATTTATGTAAATAGCTGTGAATAGGGAGCAGACTAGAAACAGAAGTCCTGGGGGTGTTAAACTCAACTGGGAAGGGCACAGGCTTTGCCCTGGTAGTCAGAGATCAGACCCAGCCTGAGTTCCTCTGGATTTGAAAACCTAGGCATTGACTATTCCTGCCCTTGCAGAGACTAAAAAAAAAAAAAAAACAAAAACAAAAAACAAATAATGAATAAATCAAATAGTTTTTTCATTAAAATAACAAAATTGTCAAAGCTCTAACATTCTAAGAAAAACAAGGACAAAATAGACCCAAATCCAAGCAATTAGAAATGTTAAAGGAAAAATCTCAATGGTTCCATAATACTGAAGATCAGGGCAATCACTTTCATAATCATACCTGCACAATCCTTAGTAAGATTTTAGCAAACACCAGAACAAATCATCAAAAGGATAATACATCAACATGACGTAGAATTCATTCACAGTTAAAGGGATGGTTCAGTAAGCCCAAAGAAAAAGATAATACAATGCATAACAGAAGGTTAAAAAAAATATACGATCATCTCAATAGACACAGAACGAATATTTGACAAACTCTAATATCCATTCACAATGAACACCCTGAAGAAAAAGTATAAAACAATCTCATCTCATTTGCATGAAAGCCACCTAAGACAAACCAATAGCCAAATTCATATTAAAAAGGGAGAAGCAGAAAGCGTTCCCTCAAAAATCAGGAGAAAGACAAAAATGCTGCTGTCACAATTCCTGTTCAGTGAAATTCACAGCACATTAGTCAGCGCAATCAGGAAAGAGAAAGAAATTAAGACATATGTATAGGAGATGAAGGATTAAATTTTCATTTTTTGTATATGTGTTGCTGAAGAGAGCACAAATTTTCATTTTTTGAAAATGACACGATCTCTACATAGAACACCCCAAAAAGTCCACTAAAGCACTGCTAGAATAATCAAATTCAGTAGCGTACAAGGTAACAAAGTCAACACTAAAAATCAATTTCATTCCTATACCTTAGTAATAATCTCACCAAAATAGAGATGAAAGAAAAATACCTCTCACAATAGCATCAAGGAAAAAATGCTTAGGAATTAATCTAACCAAAGAAGAGAAAGATCTCTACAATGAAACAGGAATCTGAAAAAGGATATTGAAGATCATAGCAGAAAATAGAAAGATACACTATGGCTGGATAGGCAGAATGAATGTAGTCAAAATGGTCATACTTCCAAAACTATTAGTATACAAATGCAATGCAACCTTAATTCAAATGCCAATAGCATTCCTCACAGAATGATAGAAAATAATTCTAAAATTCATATGGAACCAGAAGAGACCCTAAAACAAAAGCAATCCTGGGACACAAGTTCAAGGCAGGAAGTATCACAGTCCTAGATCTTAAAGTACAAAGCTACAATAATAGAACCATCATGTTACTAGAGAAAGCATACTTCTGGGATGAGTGGAACAGTGAAACAGAACTCAGGTTACACATTCTACAACACCAAGCAACTTCAACTACCTTATCTTTGACAAGGGACAAATACTCTTGCTAGAGGAATGACCACCTCTTTGACAAATGGTTCTGGGAAAACTGGCTATCCACATGCTGAAGACTGAACCTAGAGCCACATTGCTCACCATGCACTAAAGTAAAATCAAACTACATCAAATATCTAAATATTAAAACAATCTGCAGAAAGACAAAGTAGGTAAAACTGACCAACACAGGCTTAGGCAAGGTCTTTATATACAGAAATCCAGGTACACAAGAATGCCAGGAATCGTCACATGGGATCAAATCAAAGATTATCTTCACAGCGAAGGAAACAATGAACACTGTGAAGAGATAATCTACAGAATGAGAAAAAATTGATAGCTATTCTTCAGACAATGGGCGAGAATCTAGCATATACAAAAATTCATACAGTTTGTCTCAATTAAAAGACCCAATTAAGAAATGGATTTCTGAACTGAATGAAACTTCCCTTATGAAAAAGTACATATGGCTAATGAATATATTTAAAAAATTAAACATTTCTGGCCATTTGATAAATGCCAATGAAAAGATTTCACCTCACTCCAGAATGAATGGATATCCTCATGAAATCAAATGATAAAAAAATGCCTTGTGAGACTGCAGGGGATAAAAGAATACTCTTGTTAGTGGGCGTGTAGGCAACTACAACCACCAGAGATTTAGAAAACTAACACTAGAAATTTAATGAGATATTTCCCTTCTAGGTTTTTTTGCTGTGAAAATTAAAGACATCAAAATACAGTGATACATACCCATGTTTATAGCAGCAAGTTTCACAATAACTAAATCTTCCAAAAAGCCTATATATCCAGCAGCAACTGGATAAAGAAAATGTACATATGGAGTACTACTGTCCAATAAAAAAGGATAAATGTGAGTCATTTGTATGAAAATGTATACAGCTCAAGCCCATAATGTTAATGTAAATCAGACACATAATCTTAAATATTGCATGGTTTCTCTTAAATTAAAAAGCCAAATATAAAAACAAAAGAAAATGTAGACAAGAGATATATTTAGCATATGAGACGGAACCAAGAGATTCAGATAGGGAGGAAAGAGTAGAAGAACATCAGGAGAAAAGGGGGAAATTGTGAAGTTTGCACATCCATCAAGTCCCTACAAGGAATGCGATCATTATGTACTCCAAACATGTATAGTGCATGGAGCTTTTCCAGTGGGTTGGGGTGGATGCCCTCATTCCTCCCTCTGGTGCCTGACCCTATTTCTAGGCAATCTGCACACCCATCCCTGTTTACTCTGTGCCTTGTCACATCAAGGCCAAAGGATGGTGAGAACTCATTCTTACAAACCAGTCCCTGTGGGTCTCAAGACCAACAACAGAGATGGATCTTGATTGGTCACAGACAGTCTTGCGGAACTGGGGTTTCCTCATGCCTTCAGGACCTCACCTGGAGCAGGACCAGGTTCTCTCTGTTCCTTTCCCATGAAGAACAGACATCAGAACCAGGCCTCCCCTCCCTCTATGAGAACAGAGACAGAAGTCAGTGGTTGTCCTACCCATACCTTCACAGGGCTGACAGGAAGTTCTCAAAGGAATTTTCTCCAAGCCCCTCTGTCCTCCCTCAGGCCTCACCTTCGCCTCTCCCAAAGCAAGGACCTCATGACACATGTCAACCCCAGTGTGTTCCTTTCTGGACAAAGTGTCTGACACTCCGGGAATTCTAAGGTAGAAAGGTCCCTGTGGATCAGCAGAGTGGAAGTGGAGCGTCCTGGCAAGTGTGTCCCAGGTACATGGCTGACAACCCAGGCAGGTACATATCATCTGGGGACTGCTTAGGGTTTCCACGCTTACAGGTTAACCCTCAACTTGACCTAGCTGAGCCCAGATCCCTTTGCCTGCTCCCACTCCAAGCAGAGGCCTCAGAACCAGGCTACAAAGTCCCTGAGGCAAAAGGGGGGTGCTCACCTGAGGATTTTCACTGCACAGTGCAAGGCTGGTAACAGAAGCAGGAACGGGTTCTTTTCAGAGTCTCAACCTGGAATGTGGCCTCCTCGCTCACCCTCAGCCACTGAACTCCACCAATCTCGGTTCTTATCTTTTCACCCCCACCTGAAATGCATACCTCAGAATAAGGCTTCTACTCCCAGAGTCACCTGTGTTTCACTTGGGTGAGGGGCTCATACCTAAAAATCTATACCTGTGTGTTTCAGGGCCCACAGCAGAGATAGATTTCGATTAGCTCAGGGAACTCCATTTGAGGTGAGTGTTTAACCGTAGCCCCCTAGACTCTCACTTTGACTTAACTAAGTCAAACCCTCTTGTAGGAGATGTCCCTGCCCAGTACTATTGGCTATGAGTGGCACATGCTTCTTGACTTCCATAATTTGACTATATTTTTTATATCAGGAGTCAGACCAAAGCCCTGCATGACTCAAACAGGCACGTCACCTAGCAGAGTTGGGCTGGCATTGCTCCTTTGCTAATAGCTGTCACTGAGGCCTAAGTCCTGGTCTGTGAAGTGGCAGGGCTCTGCTGAGTTATGCACAGCTGAGGTCAGTGTGACCCCAATTAAAATCCTTTCCCTTGAATTATCGCTTCTCACTGACCTTGTGGAGTGCTTGCTAATTGCCCCTGGTCTTAGTACAGGTTTGTTCTATCCTAGCCAGATAAGCAGTGCTGACTCCCTAACAGCTCTGCCTGGCACCATCACACCAGGTGTTCAGCAGTATTCACTAGGTGCCTTCAAAGCACACCCGGCTCCCTATTCCTTCCCATGATTATATTCAATAACTAGTGGATATGCTTGGCGGGGGGCTTTGTCTTTGCTGCCATCGGTAGCACTGAGCAGGACACAAGAATTAGCTTCTTTACACTAAGTCTCATTTCTGTTCTTAAATTCACCTTGTGCTGTGGTAGCTCACTGTCCAGGATCCAAGGAAGTCCTAAGAACAAACCCTTCCCTGCTCCCTATACCCTCTCTGTTTTCTAGACCTGAAGCCTATTCCTCAGAACTAGGCTCTGACTCTCTTCACATGGTGGCCTGAGGTAAAAGGGGTGCTCTTCTGAGAATTTTCACCCGGTGCAAGACTAACAACAAATGCAGGTCTTGGTTATTATAGAAACTCTCTCTCTCTCTCTCTCTCTCTCTCTCTCTCTCTCTCTCTCTCTCAGGTGGTGATTCCTCACTCTGCCCTCAACCCTGCCTTGACCTAATTGATCACAGATATTTTGCTCCTCCCACCTGAAGTACAGTCTTTAGAAAAATTCTCTCTAGGATAAAGAGCGTGGTCTTCTGAGAATCTGGCACTGGGTGGTACAGGGCAGGCAAAACAGGCTTTTCCAGAGCATTCTGAGATCTCACTGTGATGGGGATTCCTCAAAACCAGGCACCCCCCCCCACACACACACACTTGGGCCTAAGTGATCACAGGCTCTCTCTTCCTCTCACCTGAAGTTCAGTCTTTAGGACAAGCCTCTCATATTGCTCAGGTCCCAGGGAGAACAAAAAGAGCTCTCACCTGAGAATTTTCGACCACAAGTGCAGCACACAGCAGGCAACAGAACCTTTTGTAGAAAAATGTAGGACCCTCTTTCTGGGATGGGGCTTCTTCAGTTCTCCCTCAGTAGACAGCTTGACCTCAATTAGCCCAAGTCCTCTCTACTCCTCCCTAATGAAGGCAAGAGCTCAAAACAAGTATTGAAGATGTAGAAACACTTCTAAATTCATTTTATGAGATCAGCCTTAATTTGATTTCCAAAAACTGGACAAAGGCAATACCATAAGCTAAGGATCACTGTCAAGTGTGAATATAATGGTAAAATTCTCACCAAAATGTTATCAAATTCAATCCAACCAGATTAAAAAGGATAATGTATTGCGATCACATGGATTTATCCTAAAATAGTAAGGCTGGTTCAGCATTTAAAAAGTCACTCACCATGTTAGAGTAAATAAGAAAACCACAAAATCATATCAATTGCTATAGGGAAAGCATTAGGTAAAAGCCAATATCATTCATGTTTTTTATTTAATCTCTGAACACCAGGAATAAAAGATAATTCTCACCCCCTAATGAAGCGAATCTATTAAAAACCTAAGGCTAGTACAATCCTTTAAAGTGAAAGATGGAATGTTTTCCTTCTAGGCTGAGAACAAAGCAAGTCTATTTGTTTTCAGCAATCCTGATTAACACACATGAAAAGGAAGAAAAAAACCTCATCTTTATTAGGGGAGAATCACTAAGTGAAAATCCAGTGAAGGCTAAAATAGTTCTTTAATTTGGTCAGCAAAAAATTCATAGTCATACGTAGTACATGAGTTCAATATCAGGCCCCAAAATTATTTGTATTTCTATACATTAAGCAATCCATATTTGGAAATGGACACTTTAGCACTTGCATCAAGGTGTAATTTTTTTCAAAACCTGTAAATGTTTAATGTACACCATTAGGTGAGTTTTGATATATCATCACACACATACAACCATCATGATAATCAATGTATCACATTCAAAAGTTTCTTTGCACTCCATTGTATCTTGATATTTAATTTGGGAAGAATCCATAGCATGAGGTATATCCTCTTAATTGATAGATTTCACAAACTGAGCAAAAAATGCCTCCATTTCCTTCTCTTAGATCTTGACCGCCATCACTGTATTCTCTGCTTCTATTGGTTTGACTTTTTTTTGTACCGGGGATTGAACTCAGGTCCTTGCACTTGTGAGGCAAGCAGCAGAACCACTGAGCTAGATCCCCAGCCCTAGTTTGTCTATTTTTGAAACTGCTTATAAGTGAATCATTTCAGATGTATTTTTGTTACCGGTTTATTTCACTTAGTATAATATAAAAAAGCAGCATCATTTACAATACTCTTTGAACACTTGCATATAAACCTAACAAATTATTTGCAGGTTTTGTATGCTGACAACAACAAAATGATGCTTATGAAAATAAAAGACCTAAATAGTGGAAAGATACAGTATGGTCATGAGTTGGAAGACTCATTATCATTATGATGTTAGTTCTCTACATATTGATCTATGGATACAGTCCCATCAAAATCATGGCAGGCTTGCTTTTTTATGTATGTGTTTACTTTGTCATAGTGGGAATTAAACCTAAGGACTTCACGCTAAGCTACACCCAAAGCCCTTTTTTTAATTTTTTCTTTTGAGACAGAGTCTTTTTAATTCACTAAGTTTCCCAGCCAGGGCTGAAGCTTGGAATCCTCCTGCCTCAGCCACCTAGGGATTACAGGCATGGGACACCACCCTCAGGTACACAACAGGGTTTTTGTAGATACCAATAAAATGATTCTGAGTTCCATACGAAAAGGAATTTGTGATAAAATTGGAAGAAAACTTTGGTAAAGAATAAAATTAAAGAACTGACTCTGTTCCTAAGACTTTACACAAAGTGATAGCAAACCAAAGCCAGACAGTGTGATTATGGTAAGCAGACAGGCAGACAGATAGATGAATATAAAAAGAGCAAACACCTGGAAATAGACCTCAACAAATATGACCAATAGATTTTTTGCAAAGTTTCAATGGCTATTGATCGAGAAAGTATAAAGTTTTCAATAAATGATACATAAATATTTGCACGTCCATATACATAAATATAAAAAAGTACAATCCAAGAAAAAAATAAAGAATCTTTATCTATGTTCATATCCTTTATTTTTCTTTTGTAGTGCTGGGGATTGAACTCATACATGCTGAGCTACACTTTCAGCTCCAGAGTATCTCAAGTCATATACATAAATTATCTCAAAGTGGATCAAAGATCTAAATGAAAAAAAAAAACTAAAATTTTCAATGAAAGTACAGGAAAAATTCTGTGATTTCAGGATAGGCCAAATCTTTCTTAGATACAACACCAAGAGCATGATATGTAAAAGATAATTATATTGAATTGGATTTTGTATAATTTTAAAGTATATTTATATGGGTTTTATATGATTCCCTATAAAAGACACTGTTAAAAATAATGAAACTGCAAGCCATAGTCTTGGATAAAGTACTTACTAAATACTTATCTGACTTCTCATCTCAAGGTGCAGACAGCAGACACAGGCTTTTCCAGAATGTTCTGGGACCATGTCTCTGAGGCCAGGCTTCCTTAGTCCTCCCTCAGCTCTCAGCTTGATCTATCTGATCCCAAATCCTTTCCTGACTGAAGCCTGCACAGCAAAACAAATCTCAAGCTCTGCACTTGGGATCCCCTGAGGACATAGGGGTCCTGACAAGGGAATTCATTCCAGGGGAACAGGGCTTAACATCGGTAAATCTGGATTGTTTAGGAACCCTCTCCCTGGGATGAAGCTTCTTAACTCCCCATAGCCTTTCAGCATGACCCCTGAGCCCAGCCTCCTCAGCTCCCCTCACTTGAAACCAAGATCTCAGAAGAGACGTTACACCTCTCTGACCCAGTCAGTGGGGGTCACAACCAGCAACATGCCAGGGGTCTCCCAGGGCTGACTGAAGGAGCGGAATGGAATCGATGGTGTTCACTCCTTTCTCCCCAGGATGGTCACCTAGGTTCCTGGCAGAGCTAGGAACCCCATCCTCTCCTGCATTTCTATTCCCCTCAGACCAAGGCTCTAACTCCCAAGGTATTCTAAGTGCAAAAAAGTCTCCTTGAAAACCCTGAGGGTGCAGGGCTGATAAGGGAGGGAGACCTGGCTCATTTGCGGAAACTCTCTTTGAGTTGGGGCTTCCTTACAACACCCACAGCCCATCGTCGTGACCCCCTAACTGAGCTCAGGTCTCCCTGTTACCCTCAGCAGAGGAAAGAAATTAGAACAAGGCCCTTAGAAAAATGTGATTCCGTAGTTCAGAGCATCTGTGGATGTCACATTCTGCAATTTGCCCAGGGTCTGAGTTAAAAAGCAGAATAGGATTCTGCAGTTCTCTGTTCTTCCTGGGGTGGTCACCTTGGTTCCCAGCAGCACCTGGGCCCTGGGCCTGCGCACTCAGTCAGTTTCGCTCCATCTCCAGGAGGCCCCTGTGGTGGCAGATGTAGGTTAGCAGCGGAGCGTTCAGGCTGTCATCACCACTGGCAGTTCTCAGTGCTGATCCCCAGGGCTAGCCTGAAGACCCCAAGATTTTTGTGATCTTATCAAGCACAGCCACTCCCTCCTTTGAGGTCTCTTTATCAGGGAAAGGCAGATTTTGGGTGCAAAAGCTATTTATGTGAGGTGATCTAACTCTTCATAATCTAGAGAATGATTTTCATCTTCTGTTTTTTGTTTTGTTTTGTTTTTTGTTTTTGTGGTACCAGAGATTGAACTCGGGACCTTGCACCTGCAAGGCAGGTGCGGTGCCACTGAGCTAAATCCTCAGCCCTGATTTTCATCTTCTAAAGTTTATTTCAAGTCAAGAAGCTTTTTCATACCTCTACTAAATTTCTATATGGACTTTATAACAGTAAAAGCACAAAGTATATAAAGTGTCTATATGGAGTATATTTATGTGTGTTACATGTGCACATGTATTACTTTGTATGTTATATATGTCGAATGGATAAGTATTTTATGTACAAATGTATTTATTTGCACCTGGATGTGGGTATACTACATGTGCACATTTGATTAAAGCATATCTATGGTTACTCTGTGTGATTCAATTTTCACTTGCTATTCTATTTCTGGTCCATGGCTTACAGTCCACTAAAAAAGCGACAGTTGTGAAGGCCAGTCCTGGCCCACTAGGGTGAGTTCAGGCAGTTATTAGCTCAGTCTCCATAGCCATCTCCTTTCTCCTGCTATCTGAGGTTACCCAGAGCTCACTGGCATCTCTGGTATGAGGCGCTGCCTCAGCCTGTGCAGAGATAGAGGCAGGAGTTTCAAAACTTTCCTGACTGATGCTGTCATGTGCTACCTATGCAGGCCTCAGCTTCCCTGCCCCTACCCACATGCAGGGATGAGATCCACAGTCTTTAGTCTCCCCCAGGGCTTCCTCATGCTTTGTTGTTTACTTACATGTTTTGTTGTTTACATATTTGTTGCTTCTGTGTGTTTGCTAGGTTCTCTCTCTCTCCCTCTCTCTCTCTCTCTCTCTCTCTCTCTCTCTCTCTCTTTCTCTTTTTTC
>NW_022900951.1:123824485-123855538 GCF_012274545.1 Fukomys damarensis | reverse complement strand
TTTTCCATGGCATTCCACACGCTCAAGCAAGACAGTAACCCACACTTGCTTGTCATGTTGCTACTACAACACCTACAGAGGCACTGAGTAAAGGGTTAATTGGTTTGTGCTTTCAGTCTATAATAGGCTGCTGTCTAAGGCAGAAACAGAGTGGGGAAAGTCTTGGAGGCACAAAGCTTCTCAGGTCATAGTAGCTAGGAAACAGAACTAGGGAACAATGCCAGAGTGAAAGTACCAGAGACCACATAGACTATTGAAGGTCATATTTCCAGGACCTTCAGACGTGCAATCAGGAGCATGACTTCTTAAACTGCTAAGTTAACCTGCTGGTTGACTTGTCAAGATTACGGGAGGGGTAGGAGAAAAGAAAGATGGGAACGGAATTAACATGAGCAAAAGAAAAAATGAAAACAAAGCCTTTGTAGATAGGGAGGGGTAGAGGATTTGAAAAGAGGGCAGGAGAATGGGGAGAAAATAAGAACGAAGATGGATTATGCAAAGGTGCAAATTTCCAATGATGAAGGTCATTATATTGTATACCTTAAATGTACCAATAAAATTTATTAATTAAGAAAAGATTACAAGTCAAAGTTAGCCTCTGTGAATTTCACAACCGAACATATCTTCTTAACCCATATTTAATTTTCAAATAAAGACAATAATACCAAGTTTATAATCCCAATTAACACAATACAGTTATCCCCCATATAACTAAAGACACAATAATCCCCCTGAAGTCTGCACAATTCCAGATTTTTTCAAATGCTAAATCCAATCTCCTCTCAGACTCCAGGCAAATCCATGTGTCTGAAAAATTGATTTGAGTTACTAATATCCCTACATGTGAATGACTACAGCAAAGAACAATATAGTTAGAAGTGCTATTTTAATGTGTGTCTAAATCATATTTTTCCCTGAGTCTTTTGGTATTCCTGAATATGAATGTGTCTTTTTCTCCAAGTGGTAATTCATTGATAGAGTTTTCCTTTATTCCCTAAAAATCTCTAATGTTGCATGGTAGCTATCCTATCTTAGAGCCATGCACACATAGTATGATTTGTTCTACACCTGGGTGGAACAAGGCTCAGTGTGTATCAAATAGGACAGGGATCCATACATTGAGCTGTGGACATTGGTCACGGAGACCAACAATACATGCTCCGGGCCTACCTCCATGCCACCAATCCCTCCCTCAAGCTCTGTGAGGTAGAGTTCTAAAGGACACGATCAATTCCCCAGAAACATCCTGTAATGTGGCTTCCCTCAGCCTCCCACTTTCATGTTTCGTGGACATGGTAGAGCAACACCCTGCATTGTCTTTGCCACAACTTGGAATTGCATGTCAGCCCCCCCCATACACAGTGATTTGAACACCGTTTTATTTACACATTCGTTTTCATGGGTGGCAAAAACCTACATTTACCTCATTCACTATCATTTCAAGTCTAACTCAGGACCTTGCACTTGTGAGGCAGGTGGTGGCACTACTGAGCTAAATCCCTGGCCTGAGGTCCTCTTTCTTTTTCTTTTTTTTTTTTTTTTTTTTTTTTTTATGAATTTATTGGTACATTTTAGGTATACAGTACAGTTACATTCACCACTGGGATCTTGTACCTTTACATGACAGGTCTTGGTTCTCATTTTTTTTCCCCTTATGCCTGCTGTCCCTTCACCCCCTCCTCCCTTCCCTATTTACAAATACTTTATTTCCATTTTTTCATTTTCTCATGTTTTTTTTCTTTTCCCTTATTTCCTTTCTCCTACCCTTCCCACTTCCCCTACACCATTAGCCCTTTTCTTCCTATTTCACATTGTCAATTATACCATTAAGATCTTATGTACCAGTATAGTTTTTCACACCAGAGAAACTATTTGGTATTTACACATGTGTGACTTATTTATTTCACTTAGGAATATATTCTCAATATGTATCCATTTTCCTATGAATGACTCTAATTTCTCATTCTTTACGGTTGAGCATACCCCATTTTATAGAAAAAACACGTCTTCCTTATCCAGTCTCCAACTGATGGGCAAATGGGATTAGAGGTTCCATTTGATCCAGCCATCCCTCTGCAGGGTATCTTTCCAAAAGAATTAAAAGAATCACATCACGGTGATATATGTGCACCTATGTTTATATCGGCACAGGTTGTAATAGCTAAAACTGGCAAACAGCCCATTGGTCCTCTTTCTTTTTAAAGGTTGGATAGCACAAGTTTCTGGCTCCTGCTTTCTCTGCGTTCATGTCTCTTGTGATATGGTTTTTTCTTCTTTGTTTCATTTCTTTTTTCAGTGTTGGGGATCAAGTCCAGGGACTCACACGTGCTAGGCAAGGGCTCCACTAACTGAGCTACAGAGCAACTCCACATGATGTACGTTTTAATTTTTGTTCATTTCAAGGTTCCTTCTAGTTTCTTTAGTGATATGTCCTGTGATCCATTGGATATTGTTATGGACTTAATTTCATCCTTTAGCAAGAAATTATTAAATGTGTCCCCTTGGAATACCTCACAGTATGACTGTGTTTATCCATATGAGAAAATGTAAAAATGGAATTAAAGTCTTTGTAGGTGGGGAGGGGAAGAGGGGGTGAAGGGAGGGTGGGAACAAAGTGAAAAATGAGAACCAAGACCTGGCATGTAAAGGTACAAGATCCCAATAATGAATGTAACTATACTGTCTACCTAGAATGTACCAATAAATTCAATAAAAAAAAAGAAGCAATGGAGGTAAAATGAAGTCATTCCATCTCAAATTCCATCTGACTGTTGTATTTAAAACCAACAGAAAGACATAAATCAATTCTCTGTGTTCATTTGCTTTTAGTTATTTCTTTGTGTTGACATGAAAGATCACTAATTTTCGAGTTTCTGCAGTTTTTGGAGTTTCTGAGCAATCTTACTATCTCTAGGCCACTAGCGTTTTGGTAGGGATTGTTTTGCAAGGTGTGTCAGGATCATAGTTTGTCTAGCTTACTTTTCTGGGACTGGGAGGCTCCTTATGTGGATGTCATCTACATGGCACTGGCATTTGGGCAGGTGTCCAATGGGTAACCATTTGGTGTAAAAGTTCCTAAAATCTACACTCAGACCACGCTAATGTTTCAGTTTTCAGATCATATGACCACTGGGGAGCTATGAAGGTTGATTGTGTACATGCAGACCACTTCTTCCTGTCCAGTTATCTTTTCCGAGGCCCCAAAGCATCCTCCCTTTCTTTCTTTTTAATTTTTTTTTCTTTTTGGTACCGGGGGTTGAACTCAGGTCCTTGCGCTTGCAAGGCAGGCCACCGAACCGCTGAGCTAAATCCCTGGCCCATGGCATCCTCCCTTTCTATCCCATCAGTGTCCCTGTGGTGGCAGATTTCACAATTGGTCTCCACCTCCATGCTTGACCAACTGCAAAAAAGTCTTCCCATGTCACTCAACTTGTTACAAGGATCAGCACATTGTGCAGTGGGCAGAAAGACCCTGGTTATCGAATATCCTTTTGAACAGAGGAGATTGGGACACACACATGGGAGATGTCAAGATGATTGTGTGAAGACATAGCATGTCTATGGCCACCTACAAACCAAGGGAGAATGGATCTCTGTGAGTAACTCCATCCCAGTCTTCCAGGCTTCAGGACTATGAGAAAATAAATATTTGTGGTTTCAGTCACTCAGCCAGTTAGTGGATCTTTATGGTAGGCCTAGAAATCACATGGACGTATACAAATGCATTGCTTCCTTCCCTTTGTTTTGCATACTTCCCCAATGTCCTTGCGATTGACTTCTAATTTCATGGTCTTTGTTCAGGGAACATACTGCGTATGAATTCACGCCCTCTTTAACCTCTTCAGGTTGTCAAGCTTGTTTCGTGGTCTGCCGTGAGGTCTGTCCTGGAGGAAGTTTTGTGTGCTCATCAGACACACATTGGTCCTGCTATTGTTGAGCACAGTGCTCTCAGATGTGTGTTGGAACTAGTTATCTCATACTTCTAGTTTTCTGTTTCTAGAGTGTCCTTATGTCCAGTTGTTCTGCTTGTTTATTTAAAGTGCTATGAATTTATGTTAGTGGATTCGTAATTAATTACAACAGACTGGGCCAACTGAGAAAGAAATATATCTATCTACTCACACTACTACATGTTACTTCAACCAGATGAAAGTGCCTGCAAATATATTGGTTTCTAGTGAGGCCTCTACTCCTGGTTTGTTGGGTCAACTTCTTATTTTTGCCATGCTATATTGAGGATTGATGGTCTTCTGCATGCTATCCCAGCACACTATTGAGTTACATCCCCAGTGCTTTTTTAATATTTTGAGATAGGGTATCACTATTTTGCCAAGGCTGCCTTGTAATTTGCGAACCCCTTGCTTCAATAAGATTGATTGATGGGTTTCTGTGCTTGGCTGATGGCCTCTTCTCTGTTTTTTTTTGGGGGGGAGGAGATATTCCACAGCCTTTTCAAGTGTCCACCTACTATGTGATAACAAAAGCAATCTCATTTCCATATTATTGTAAAAGTATTAGCAGGAGAGGTTTTCATCTTTATTCGTTAGCACTTGTGTATTATTCCCTTCACAATAATCTCTGATCTTAGCAGGCTGACAATTTTCTCCTGTCTTTGGATTCAAGGCCAGTCTGCCAACCTGTGAGTTGCTCCTACAGAGCATATATCTGTCCTTGTCAGAACATCAGTAAGAGTGTCACTGCATATATTGAAAACCAGGATTTCCCTATGGAAAATTTTTAAATTCAAATGAGAAGCACTTGCCACCTACTCAGAGGACTTCAGGGTTTGGAGGAATGCAGCCCCAGCAGATGTTTTTCTTTCCACTACTGTAGTGAGCATGGTCCTGTCTCACCTACAGCTTCTCAGGTTTCTTTGGGTTTGACCACCCACATAAACTCATGCACTACATATGTGTTCTGTGGACCTTTTCTAGTAACTCATTCCATTAAAAGCCTACAAAAATGTCAAGATGGTCTCAAAATCTACCCCAATTTACCAGGCAGGACAAGGAGTAGATAATGTTCCAGGTCAAACCACTTAACACACATTTGGGAAAGCTTGAGAGTGTGTTATTTTGCTTCTCAGGTATAGAACTCAGGGTCTATACATCGTAATCCAAAGTTAACTTTTACGTCAAAAGGCTGCTGCTATTGGAGAGCTTCCATGGTGAGTAAAGTGCCAGGCAGGGCCTTCCACATGATGTGGGTTAGGGAGGTGATTCTGGGCAGTTCCCTGGGAGTAGGGTGCACCCAACGCCTGCTCATTTTACATTCTTTATTCAGGCCGGGTCAGTGCTTTGGACATGGGGACTTTCTACAGATTTAAAAAAAATTTTTCTGACTACAGAAATAAATTCAGAAACACAGCTGGGTTCAACTCGAGAGGAATGGGAACAGGGTGGCTTCTAGATGACCTCACACCGAGAGTCTAGTCCTGGCCTCGTCATTTGCCACACAGGCGTCCTGAGAAGTTCCTGAGCCCCGTAGGCCTCAAGTTTTTCATCTATAAAGTGGGTTTGACCCACTTCTTTTGTAGGACCTGTGGACTATAACAAATGTACTAAAATACCTAGCAAAATTTCTGACATAAATTGAATATTTGGTGACTAGCAGCTGGTTCTAGTATAACCATAAGCAGAGACACTTCCACAGTTTTTCTGAAAACTTTGTGTTTCTCATGAAAGTTTCATGTCAATAGTAAACTAAAGAAAACCAGGCAAAAAAAGAACCTATAAAATAATCACTCCTCAATATGTTTTCTCTGACAGTATGTATTTATGATAAGATATGGGGAAATCTGTCCCTGTTGACAGCAAATAATTCACAGCTTTACGAATTTGGTTGAAGAACCATATCCCCTCCCTGCCAGCTTCCCTTCCAAGTGAACAACTATTTGCAATCATATCCTATTCACCAAAAGTCTAGCCTTGGGGCTCATGAGGACTCTATGACAATGAGGACTAATGCTAGTGACAAGGCCAGCTGAGCACAGATGCAACTCCAGGAAACTTCAAGCGAAATTCAATGTACTGCAAACACTAACAAGCTGGTACAGACTGAGTCCTGGGTAAGACAAGGGGAAGACACTTGTGAATATTGAGAAGGGTTCTGCAGAGAGAACCACTTGATCAGGCACTGATCTGACCACTGGTGTAACTGGCTAAGGTGACCGGCCAGGTGTCCATGTCCATCTTGTAAACATGTTAGGGCAAACTGAACTCAAGAGAAGAAGTTGTCCCCAGGAAAGTGGTCAACTGGCACTGCATGATTTTGGAAGGTAGACACTCCCAATAGACAGCAGAGCACATGGCAAGGGACATCAGGGCCTCACTTCACCTGAGAGTCACCCTTACCTCTCAGGAAATCATTACAGAGGCTGGGAATAAAATCCTGCTTCTTGCCCTGCATAGGACCACTCTTCTCATAGCTGTCCCACATGGAGATTCCTCAGAGCTTCACCCACCATCTAAAAGTACTGCTCAGAGCAGTCTTCCATCCTCTCAGACTTTTATTTCAGGCCCAGGACATCTGATTTGAGGGTCTGGCCTTGCCTACCATGAAGCTACATTAAAATCAGCTCCTGCAGACTGCAGTTACCCTAAGCCCCAAACTTCCATGGCTCAGCACTCACAATGGCTGCTCTCCATTAGACTTAAGTCTTGCAGTGCTCTGCTACCTGTCCTTTAGGTCCTTGAGGACATCCCTCTATCTCCCCAATATTGGCGGTACTCCTGGACTCCACCATCTTATGGGATAGTTTTGATCCTCCTTAATCTGGTTTACTCATGTCTCCACCACAGACAAAGGGCTTACCGAAGGGCACAGTTGCAATGAAAGTTTGGGCTCAATGTTTCCATTAGCACATGAGGTTCTTTATTGACAATAAATTTCTCTAATAAATTTGAAGAAAATAACCATATTCAGGCATACAGTATACATAATTTCAAAAGTGTATACATAAAATGAAAATAAATAAGAAGCCAATAATTGATTTGCATCCTTATTTATATTTCTAGGCTCTATCTAACTTTATATAAACTTCTTACAACTTTCCAAGGTAATTCCTATTCCAATCATATTTTATCACAAATAAATTGGATGGTTTCTGCATTTGTATGATAAAACAGGAAAGACTCTTACACTTGGATTGGTGAAGTAAATCCATCTGTGATCAATGTCACATAAAATCATTTACATCACAAAACACAATGAAGCATCAACATCAAAACATTAAAAATGCATGTGTGATCAATACCATTCTTCAAATAAGATGTGCAAGTCACTTCAATCTCACAAAAAAGAAACAAGACTTCAAAAAGTCAAAGAAAACCCTTGTCCATTTCCAAGTATCCCAAATAGAAGAGACATCAAAATGCTATGCATAATATTTTACCCTCTCTTTTGGCCCCTCACTACTTAGAAAACTGCCTGCTCTCTATAAACAGACTGAAAATGAGGCTCATTTCACACAAGGTGCGGGCTAAGCCAGTGAAGTTGTTGTGGAACACTCCCTGTCCCTGTCACACATTTTGCCCCTCATGGGCCCTGAACATACCATTTTCTTCTCTCAAAGCTTGGTTATATAATTGTGGGTAAGACCTGGGATCTGCCCTATTGAGCTGGGCCACATGCTCTAGGAGTTTCATCTGGGTGGTTTCAGCATGGGCTCTTGGACCCCATAGGAACTCATAGCGAGCGGGATCACTATTAGGAACCCGCTGGTATACCAGGTACTCTTCCCGCACCAAATCCTCTGTGATGAACTTCCAGGGCTCCCCAATAACAATGTGCTCCCTCAGAGCTAACATCCCCCATTTTATCACTTGTTTCTTTAGTACCTTCTCACTGACTTGGTTGCCCCTCATGAAGACTGCAGTCAGGGTATATATCAAGAGGTCGAATTTGGCAATGATCTGGTCATCATCATCCAGTATGCCATTGTAAGTGAGGCCTAAAACAGGGACAAGGACATATGTATGTCCAGGGGGATCCACTTCCTTAACCTCAATACCAAAGCCCAGACATATGGACTCACAGAGTTCCCTGAAGGTCAGAAGGAGGTGCTCACGGTAATCATCATCTACAACATGAAGCATTTCTTCCAGGGTGGTCTGTTCTTTCTTTTGATACTTACAGAGCAGAAAGGACACCAACTTACGCAACTTATCATTTAGGAGCACATTGCGTAGGAACCGAGGAACGTCCATGTCCCATAAGGGTCTTGAACCCCGCTTTTCTTGTCTACTGGAACCCTCACTGCATTGATTTTTTTGACTGGAAACTGTGGCACTAGGGGGACAGGAGATGCCTTGAGAATTCTGAAGACAACTCAGTGTTCCAAGCCCAGGTGCTTCTCTTGGTGTTGTTCTGATTACATTATAAGAGGGACAGGATGCAGAGGAAGCAGTGGCTGCTGTTTCCTCCTCCACTGTCTCTTCGAGACCTTGCACATCAACGAAGACCTGTGCACCACTCTGGGTAGAATAGTCTCCCTCCAGGTTACTGTCTTGACTCCTCTGACCATGAGGCATCATGATGATCTGTGGGGACAGCAAGATCTTGTTACTGAAGACTCAGATACCTGAAGGAAAGAGGGAGTCTTTTAGTGTTCTGAGCCGAGAACAATACACCGGTAGCCTCCCACTAAGGTTTATTATAGGTCTTCTCTTTGAGGGGTGCTATAGGGCTTCAGAGGCTCCTGTCCTCCCTTATCCTTGTCCCCATGATCCTTTGGACATGAAATAAGGCTGCTCCTCAGGCTGCAGATGAACTGCAGAGGACCAGGCTCTAGGGCAGACAGTACAGCACATACAGTCTGGGGACTATGAGGTGTCCTTTCTCTGGGACAGGTGGAACCCTGAATACACATCAGAGCATGCACCTCACCTTGACTCCTGAGCCTCCTCTCTTGTGTGACCGGAGGACACTGCCTCACACCACGACCTTTGCCACCTGGTTCCCGGAGCTCCTGCAAGATGCATGGAGGGTCCCTCAATCTGTAGTCTACAGCCACAGTGACTGTATCCCAGCCCTTGCAGGACGGATGTGCTGGACTCTTAGTTTCCCCCTGTTCTGGGTGAATGGTCCTTTCTCTGCTCATGTGGGGCCCTCAAATGTCTTTGAGTAGTGCCCGGAGCCCTGCTGGCTAGGGACCTGAGACAAACTCTCAAAAAAGATGTCTACCTCCTTGAGAGGGAACAAAAGTCTGTAAGGGGGATACACATCTTGCCACTATTCCCTGCACCCAAGAGCTACAGGTAAAACATTTCAGTGGGGTCCATGTGCCCTAGAAAACTGTTATATCTTTATCTTGATAAATTATTAGGTCTTTGAATCTTCCTTCAATGACTTGGGGCCATCTTCTTTAAACTACCACAATATCACTGTGAGAAATTCAAAGAGAAAGTGGGGGGGACTCAAGTCCTAGGTCTGACAACAGGTTACAAAAGGGACAGGCTGAGGCTAGAATACTGTGTTTTCAGGTGAGTGGGTTCACTTTGCCTCACCTAGACCCTGTGTTCCTAATTCTGCTTTCATGTTTTTAGCACGCTTGTACCAAGGCCTTGACCTCACTGAGACCAGTGACCTGACAGCCAAGCCCAGGCTACCTGGAATGATGGCAAGCTGAGGTCTGATGTCAGATGACCACAGACCTGTCTGTGTTCAGGTAGGAGTACACAAAATCCTTCCTTAGGATCTTCACCTTGACTCTTGGAAGGCTCTGGGACACCTGTGGATCTCCTGAACAGGTGGAGTTCCTTGTGACAATCTCAGGCCCAAACTTATATTGAGTCCACCACCTCACTGAAGTCTCTAGGATTCTCAGATGAACTGAGCAGGCACCCATGCTGTCACCCCTATATAGGGACATCAGTGCTGATGGCAAGGCCAGTGCCCATTTCTCCTGTGATTCAGAATCCCTCTTCCAGGTTAAATATAGATTTTTCCCCAAAGTCCCATGGTTCTATATGCAGGACCCTTGGAAAGTGATTGGATTATGGAGGCTTATGGCTGTCATGAGGCTGGGCCATTTAGAAAGAGGAGGGTCACTGTGGGTGTGACAGAACAGGGTTTATCTTCCTTCCTGGAATCTGGAGTCTCCCTTTGTGCTCTGCCTCCTGAAAGACTTGTGGTTAGGAGCTTTTCTCCCACCAGGCCCTTCTACTATGGCTGACTATGGACTGAAAACTCCTTAAGTTATTAGCACATATCAACTTTCCTTCCATTAAACTGCAGGTGTCAGGTATTGTGTCTCAGAAATGAGGACACGAGCAAGGCATCTGCTATGTGCTTCTGAAGTTTCTCCATCTTCCTCCTTCCTAGGCCTGCACTCCCTTAGCTCCACTCCTCCTAAGACCTAATCTTCCCATTGGAGACCTAGACCTTATCTCCCTGAAGATTCCCTTCCAGCCTGGAGCAGAAGTTAGCATGCCAGTTAAGAGTCTCTCAGGCCTGACACAGGGAGCAGGCAAACTTTGTGGGGTCTATTATTTTTGTGCTGCAGACTTCAGTCCTCATGCAAGGCCCATCTATTGGGTGTGTCAACTCCTGTGATCCTCCATTTATTAACCATATGTATCTCTCTCTACTCACTTTTGGACCAAGGTTCTCACCTCTGCAAGTCCTCCCACCTGCAACCACTCAGTAGAATGGCGATCTCTTTATACACAGCCACCCTCACCAAGATCTCCAGGCTGATAACAGGGTAGAAGCCAGGCTCTGTGGGGTCCCTTTGCTTCTGGGCATGACATAGCTTCAAACCTTCAATGCTGGAAAACAGAGTGGTGAGCCATAACCGCTCAGCTACTCCAAGGTTCAGAATCCAGGCTCTGGAAATCACTATTGAGGAAGAGGAAAAAAGGAGAAACAGAAAGAAGTAGATCCCCAGGAATCCTGAATGACCTGATATGAAATTTGAAAACTACAGAGAGTTCTGTGAACATTAGCCAGAGCAATTAGACCGACAGAAATAAATAAAAAGAATAAATTTAGGAAGGGTAGAAGCTAAGGAACCATTATTTGCTGAAGACAAGATACTCTACACAGAAGACCACAAAAACTCCTAGAATTTATAATCAAATTTATCAGTGTACCAGGTTACAAAGTTAGCACTCAAAAATCAATAGCATTCATGGACATGAATAACAAATTCACTGAAAGATAAATTAGAGAAACCATACCTTTCACAATAGCATCAAGACAAATGAAATACTTAGGACTCAATTTAACAAAGGAAGTGAAATACATATCCCCTGAAAACTACAATGCTCTTGAAAAGGAGATTGAAGAGGATATCAGAAAATTGAATGATATCCCCTTTCTTGGATAGGCAGAACCAATATTGTGAAAATGGCCATACTTCTAAAACTGTTATACAGATTTAGAGCAATCCCAATCAAAATACCAATGGCATACATCACAGAACTGGAGAAAACAACCACAAAATTTCTATGGAACCAGAAGAGACCTAGAACAGCAAAAGCAAATCTGGGCAACAACAGCAGTTCAGGGGACATCACAATTTGAACTTATGCTACAAAAATACTGTAATAAAAACACCATTGTACTGACTAAAAAATAGAAGGATCAATGGAACAGAATAGAAGATGCATGAAGCACTATAAACACAGTCAGCTACCATATCTTTGACATAGGGGCCAAACACCTTCACTGGAGGAAGGACGGCCTCTTTAACAAATGGTGCTGGGGAAACTGTCTTTCCACATGCCAAAAATTCAACCTAGATGCCTATGTCTCACCGTGCACTAAATTAAAATTGAAATGGATCAAGGATCTAATTATAAAAGGAGAAACAATCTGCTGGAAGTTAAAATGGTAAAGCTCTTGAAAATATAGGTGTAGGCATAGATTTTATGAACAAAAATTCAATCCCACAGGAAATATTTGAAAGAATCAACAAGTGGGATGAAATTAAATTAGAAAGTGGTTGCACTACAAAAGAAACCACAGAGTGAAGAGATAATATCCAGAATGGGATAAAAATATTACCATCTATTCCTCAAACAAAAGACTAACATCCAGAATATATAAAGAACTAAAAAAATCATTCCCCCTTAAATTTAAAGACCCAATCCAAAACTGAGCATCTCAAATGAATAGACAAATAAATATATGAAAAAAATGTTCATCACCACACTGGTCATTGGAGAAATACAAATTAAAACACAGGAATTCTGTAAAGTTGTACAGATAAAGAACCCTTCTCCTTTGCTGCTGGGAGTGTAAAATGATACAACCATTGTGGAAATCACTATGGAGATTCCTCAAAATACTAAAATTAGAGGTTCCAGTTGACCCAGCTCTTCCCCTTCTGGGTACCTCCCCAAAAGAATTAAAAGCATGCATATCCATGTTTATAGCAGCACAACTTATAATAGTTAAATCTTGGCAAAAGCCTCTGTGGCCATCAACAAATGAATGGATAAAAAATGTACTTATATACAATGAAGCACTACTTTTCCACAAAGAAAGATACATTTGTATCATTTATAGGAAAATGGATGCACATCAAGACCACAATCTTAAGTGAAATAAATCAGACACACAAGTTTAAATATCACATTGTCTTGTGTGAGAATCACAAAGAGTAAATGAGGAACACAGTGGGAGATTAAATATTAGGAAGTAGGAAGGAAACGTTCCTATAGAAAGAGGAACAGGGAAGGGAGAGAGGGAAGAAAAGAAAGAAAGAGAATCAAAAGAGAAAAATGGAAACAAAGCTTTTATAAATAGGGAGAGAAAGAAGGCTTGAAGGAAAGGAAAGGGAATAAGGAAAACAGAAGTAATATAACACATAAAGGTACTAATTCCCTATAGTGCATGCGATCAACATGTATGACAAATATGTACAGATAAAAAAATACAGCTAATAAAATGAAAAGTATAGAGACTCTTTCCAAGATTTGGCTACTATGAACTGTACTTATATACAATGGAATACTACTCTGTCACAAAGAAGCATAAACTCGAGACATTTTTAGGTAAATGAATGTGCCTCTAGATCATCATCTTAAGTGAAGTAGATTCAAATACAGCATTTTTTTCTCTTGTGGAAAAAATCAAAAGTATTATCAAGAAGCAAAATTGAGGATAAATATAAGGAACTGGGAAGCTTTGTTCAAATAAAAAGATGAATGGATAGAGAAAATGTGGAGTGTGGGACTCAGAACAGCCACAAGACAGATTCATTTCAGAGTTTCCAGTGTTACCCTCCCGTACTGAATTGGTGGGAGACATTCTCGGAACCAGCTGTAGATGGAGAGTGGACTGAAAACAGACACCTTCAGTGTTTTTACCTCTGCTGGGAAGGGCACAGGCCCTGCCCTGGTAGCCAGAGGTCAGGCACAGCCTGAGTTGCTCTAGTTTTGAAAATCTAAAGCATTGATAATTTGAGCCTTTGTAGAAGCTAAAAAAAAAAAAAAAAGATGAAAATTGAAGAGTTGCTTCATTGAAAAGAATGAACAAAATTGCCAAAAGCCTTCCCGTTCCTAGCAAAACAAGAAAAAAAAAATGGACCTAAATCCAAGCAATTATAAATGCTAAAGGCAAAATCACAATGGACTCTACCAGAATCCTGAGATCATAACTACTTTAAGAACCTACTAAAATGGAGAATTCAGATAAAAAATTAAAATTCCACATATATATGAACTCCTAAAGTAAGCACAAGACATAAAAATTGCAACAATGAAGCATCAGTCAATGAATTTGAAGAATTTATATAAAAAGAAACAATAGAGCCGTAAAGGGAGGGGAAGAGAGGAAAAGGAAAGAAATAAAAAGAATATGTGTCATGTACTTGTACTAGCTCCCCATGATGAATGTAATCATTATGTATAACGAACATGAACCAATAAAGAAACAACAATCTCTAGTCCTCACCCAAGTTCCTCACCTTGATTCCCAGCAGATCCCGCCTGCTCCCTTTGCTGACAGGACGTGTCTCTGCCTGCGACCTGGTGAAGATCCTCACAGCAAGGCGGTCCTGCCTGAGACCAGGGGGACAAAAATGCAGCAAATCTGCACACCTCTATATGGGTTTCCCCAGACTGACAGAGGAGTAGGATCCAGAAGCCCTCCCTTGTCTGGTGCAGGCCCAGGTGTTTACATTTCCCTGCTGCTGCCCTGCGGATGCATCTGGCAAATCAAGTCCACCATCTCCCTAGGACAGCAGAGGTGGAAGGACGGGGCAGGGTGACTCTTCGTCATGGTCCTGCCTGAGGCCACCCCAGCCTGCCAGCAGGGCCAGGCTTCCCATGTGTTGGATCTGCTGACCTGTGGCCGCATGCCTCAGTTCAAGGCCTTCTCATCCCTGACACCAAGAGCCAGGGGCAAGGGTGCACTACATCTCCCAGAGGCTGACATCTGGGAAGAGGTCACCCTCTGAATTCGTGACCAATGTCTGTGTAAGTCCTTCCCTTGAGTCCTGGAAAAAGCTTCCCTCTTCTGAGGAGCTGAGTTCTCCTCCCTCATATTCTAGGTAGGAATGCAAGACTCCACTCAGATTGAAAGATTAGGCAGGCTGGGTCCCATCTGTCCTGTGTCCTGGGCCCTGCAGTCCTGCCTCACTTCTCATCTTGACTGGGCCAGTACTGGAGTCTTCCTTTACCCTGAGGTCTTCCTCTTCTTCAAAGATCCTAGGGTCCCTCAGATCCTGTTGAAGTCAGGAATCCCCTGCCTGATAACCCCACATGGGGCTTCCCTGGATACATAACAAGAGCAGACTTCTGTGGGGTCCGCTCTGTTCTGAAGTGTAAGGCCTCTCCTCTGTGACCAAGGCTGTTAGCTTTCTCAAGTCCTCACCCATAGAATTTGGGAAATCACACATCCAAGCACCATGCTCAGGCGTTGCTGTGTCTTATGCCTGGGGTAGAGAAGTCCCTCATGTGGGTGAGGTGCGTGCCCTCATTCCTCCCTCTGGGGGCTGATCCTAGCTCTAGGAAGTCTGAACCTCATCCCTGTTTACTGAGTGTGCCTTGACACATGAAAGCCAAAAGATGGAGAGGACTCATTCTTACAAACCAGCCCCTGTGAGGTCCAATAATAGAGATGGACCCACATTGTTCACAGACAGACTTGCTAGGCTGGGGTTTCTTCACTCCATCAAGGACCTTACCTGGAGTGGGAAAAGGCTCACTCTGCTCTCGTCTCAGGTAGGACAAAGCCCTCCCCTCTCTCTGATGCCAGAGGCAGAAGTCAGTGGTTGTCCTACACATGTCTTCACAGAGCTAACAGGAAGTTCTAAAAGGAATTGTCCCCTCAGGTTTCCCTCAGACCTTACCTTGGTCTCTTCCAACACCAGGACCCCCTGTCAGCCCACTGTGCTCCCCTTTGGACAAAGTGTCTGACACTTGGGGATTTCTAAGGCAGAAAGGTCATCATGGGCATGAGGAGTGGGAATGGAGTGCCCTGGCAAGTGTGTCACAGGTACACAATGACAACACAGGCAGGTATGCAAAATCTGGGGACCCACTACCTGGCTTAGGGCTTCCAGATTTACCCTCAGCTCCTTATATTTACCTAGCTGAGCCCAGTTCCTCTCTGCTGCTCTCACCTTAAGCAGGTTCCTCAGAACCAGGCTGGGAATTCCAGGGGTACCTGAGGCAAAAGGGGGTGCTCACCTGAGAAGTCTCCACGGCACAGTGCAGGGCTGTCAGCAGAGGCAGAAATGGGTTATTTTCCGGACTCTCAACCTGGGATGGTTCGTTTTTTCTCACCCTTAGCCCCTGAATTTAACCCAACCAATCTCAATTCTTACCTTCTCAGCCCACCTGAAATGCAGACCTCAGAACAAGGCTCTGATGCCAAGAGTCACCTGAAAGACATGGGTGAGGGGCTCATACCTAAGAATTTTGCCTGTGTCATGTGGAGATGACAGCAGAGGTAGATCTGGATTAGTTGGGGAAACTGTATGTTAAGGAGAGGCTTTAGCAATGTCCCCCACCCAGGCTCTCACTTTTACCTAAGCCCAGGCCTTTTTGTTCCCTAGACCTGAAGCACAGTCCTCAGAACTAGGCTCTAATTCTCCTCACCTGGAGGCCTGGTGTTGGCTTAACAGCAAAGGCAGATCTGGGTTACTATGGGAACCTTCTCTTTCAGGTGGGGCTTCCTCACTCTGCCCTCAGCCCAGCAATGATCTAAATGAACCCAGGCCTTTTGCTCCTCCCACTTGGAGCTCAGTCCTCAGAATAAGGCTCTGACTTTGAGTGGGTGGTCACCTGAGATTCACACAGTGGGTAGTTCAGGACAGGCAAAATAGGCTTTTCTAGAATATTCTGAGATCTGTTCACTGTGGTGGAGATTCCTCAGAACCCCCCACAACCCCTCATTTGAGTCTAACAGATCCCAGGCTCACTCACTCTTCTGTCAAATGAAGCTCAGTTTTCAGAACAAAGCTCTGATATCCTCTAGTGTCCTAGGGACTCTCTCTCTCTCTCTCCCTCCCTCCCTCCCTCTCCCTCTCCTCATACTTAGAAATCCTCTTTCCATGTTGTATCTTTTGAAACAAGCCTCCAATTCTTCCTTGGGACAAAGTCAAGCCATCACCCATAATCCCATTGTCCCTAGGGGTCAGCCCTCTTTTCTCTCTAACCCAATGAGGCACAGACAGTGGACCCCACGTTCAGCAACATGCCAAGGTCTGACAGCAGGAGTAGAAGGGGACTTCACCCATACCCCCATTGTCCCTAGGGGTCAGCACCTTGTTTCCTGGCAGATCCTGGACATCTCTCCTCTACAGAACTGAATCTGTTTCCCTCGCACCAAGAACCTGACTCTCAAGCTTCCTGAGTAGCAATGTGGTCTCAGTTGAAAATCATCCCTTGTGGTTCAGGAATAGCAAAACAGGCATATCTGGATTGTTTGGGGGAATCTCACCAGGGTGGGGCTTACACACTTCCCTTTCAGCACTCACCTCAACCCCTAACAGAGCTGAGTTCCTCTCCACTCCCCTCACCTGAACCCCAGAATAAGGCAATCGGTTCTCTCTGACTTGAAGAGGCAGCAGTCTGTGGACACCACATCCATCGTTGCACCTGGGCTCTGACAGGAGGGTAATAACTGAATTCTGCGGGTCATTTTTGTCCTCCCTAGAGCTCTTCACTTTCATTCTTGGCACAGCCTAGACCCCTACTCTCCATGGTCCTGAGAATGTTCACCTCAGAAAAAAGATTTAACTCCAGGATTTCCTGAAGCAAATGGGAAAATCCTCTGATTATAGAAAAACTACTGTTACTATGCATGATTTATCCCTATGCTTTTAAAAATTTTCTCTTGCCTTCTTTATGTTTTATTAAATAGTATTTATTTTGAAAGCCAGTCTTTAACAACCACTCTTCCCTGACAAATTTCTTTATGCATAGGAGCCTAGTAGAACTTCACCAATTAGCGATAACTGGATTCTTCCAAGGAATTTTAGATCATTACAGTAATTTCACATTTAACTAAACCAAGGGAAGAGTGCTGCTGTCATCTGTTTTTTCAAGTCTCTTTCTTACAAACAAGTATGAGTAAAGAATGAGGAAATGTAAGACTAACTCCTGCCTCCTTCAACAGAGGATAAAGACTGGCTAAGCTCTGAGTCCAGAAGACTAATTTCCTCTGTAACACTGCCTCACCAGTCAGCAGGGAAAAGGCATCGTGCTTTCACATGTGTCTCCAGGGTGCGGGAGTGAACAGCTACATGAGTGCAGATTGCCACTTAGAAGAGGTGAGGTTCGTGGGTGACTGTCACATCCCCAGTGGAGGCAGAGAAAGTTATCACTTGTAGGCCGTTTTCCTCATTGTGATGATTCCTACATCCTGCCTTATGCTGTAAACAACTCAAGGCCTTCCAAAGGACTAAAAATGTCACCCCACTAAAAGGCGATAATGCCACCAAGGACTGAAATAACGATATCTGGGGGCTACATACCCAACACTGATGAAGTAATGTTATCAATGAAACCGTTTGGGACGAAACAGTTGGCTACCAAAGGCAGGCACTGTAAATGGTTTGCCCTTAATGATTTGGGGGACATTTTCTAATATACATGGTTCACTTTAGAAAATCTCACATTAGCAACACCAGTTGTTACCTCATGAACCTAGAATCCTAAATGAAAGTAAATATAAGCAAGCGGAATATCAAAAGAGGGAAATACAAATGATGATACCAAAAAAAAAAAAAAGAACTTGAATACAGGAAATTGTTAGAGAATATCAATGAAAGAAGAAAAACCTCTCTTCTTAAAAATCAGTAGCATGTATAAGCCTCTCACCAGATTAACCAGGTAAAGAGACAAGACTCAAATTCCAGTACCTGAGACAAAGGCGAAGTAGAACTACAGGTACTGTTGACATTAAAGAAGCTACGTAGTGAGTTCAAGGCCAGCCCGAAGTAATCGCGAGACCTTGTCTCAAAAAACAAAATAAAACAAAACAACAACAACAAAAATCCCCTAGGTGTCTTGTCCCAGCTGGCTCCTGCTTTGCTTTCTTCCATGGCACTCGTCACATCACCCCTGACAGGCTATATAAAACATTTATTTCTGTCATGCTTGAGATAGAACCCAGCGTCTCATGCATGCTAGGCAAGTGCTTGGCCCCTGAGCCACACTCCAGCCCCTATATATATATATATACATTTCCTTTTTTTTCTAAAAAGAAGCTCTTCAAGGACCTGAGTTCGATCCCCAGTACCAAAATAATAATAATAATAATAATTATAATAATAATAATAAAATGAAGCTATTAAGGACCAATGTGGAAAAATTTATGCCCATAATGTTGAAAGCATGGATAAAATTGACAAATTCCTTGGCAGATACAAATGCAAAAGTATCATTTAAGAAAAAGGAAATTCTATATCCTATTTTATTAAAGAACTGAAATTCATAATTAAAAACATCTGATAACAGAAAGCTCCACCTATAAATGGTCTCATTGGTGAAGTCTTTTAAACATTTTCTGTAGAAAACATACTCAATCCATTACATAAATTTCTTAGAAAATGTAGAGGTGGAAATACTTCTATATTTATTTAAAGAGGTCAACATTAATTTGATTACCAGGACTGAGTAAAGACAATAAGCTACAGACCACTATCACCTGTGAATGTACATGGTAAAATTCTCACACAAATATTATCAAATTCAATCCAAGAAGATCAAAAAGGATAATGGATCTTCACCAAATGGAGTTTATTCTGGAATAGCTAGACTGGTTCAACATTTAAAAAATCAGTAAATATGTCACGGTAAATAAGAAAAACCTCACAACCATATCAAGTGTTGTAAGAAAATCTTTGTATACAAGCCAATACCCATTTATGATTTTTTAAAAAAATCTCTGTACATCAGGAATGAACGTAACCCTCAGTACTTTATAAAGAACCTCTATTAAAATCCTAAGCTTAGTATCATCCTTAAAAGTAAAAGATGCAATGTTTTTCTTCTAGGTTGAGATGAAGGGTATTTGTTTTCAGCACTCCTGTTCAACATACATTGGAAAGGAAGAAAAAAAAATCATTAGCAGAGAATCCCTGCTGTCTAAGTAAAACCTCCAGTGAAGTCTAAAGTAGCTCTTTAATTTACACAGCAAAATGGCACAATTATAGCATATACGTTCAATACTGAACTCAGAAATTATTTGTAGTTTTATACGTTAGGCAATTTATTGATAATTGACATGTTAGCACATTTGTCAATGTGTAATTTTGTTCAAAAACTGAAAACTTTTAATGTGTACCATTAGGTGAGTTTGGCTACATCTACACACCCATACAACCGTCATGATAGTCCAGGTGTTAAACATAGGTAGCACCTTCAAAAGTTTCTTTATATTCCATTTTGTTGTAATTTGGTAGGAATCCATAGCATGAGATCTATCCCCTTAACAAATTTTGAAGTTCAAGACACCATGGTGTTTACTGTGGGCGTGTGCTGTGCAGCAGATCTCTAGATCTTACTCTTCACGCTTGACTGAAATGTTATAGTAACTGACTAACAACACCCCATTTCCTTCTTTCCCCAGATCCTGACCACTGTCATTCTATTCTCTGCTTCTGTGAGTTTGACTATTTTTGATGCCACGTTTCAGTGGAATTGTGCCATGTATGTTCTTTTGTGACTGATTTATTTCATTTAGCATAATATAAAAAGCAGTAACATTTAAAGTACTCCCTAAATACTTAAGTGTGAAGCTGACGAATGACTTGCAAGCTCTGTATGCTGAAAACTACAAAGTGCTGCTGATGAAAATAAAAGATGATCTAAATACTGGAAAGACACATGGTCATGAATTGGAAGACTCATTATCATTAAGATATCTATTCTTTATAGATTGAACTATGGATACAGTCCCATCAAAATCACAGCATGATTTATTTATGCATGTATTTTTCAAGAGTGGGGATAAAAAATGGAGTCTCTTGCACTGAGCTACATTCACAGCCATTTTTCATTTTTTATTTGGGACTGGGTCTCTTTTCTTCATCAAATGGTCCAGGCTGAGCTGAAATTTGCAATCCTCCTGTCTCAGCCTCCTAGAGTGCTGGGTTTAAAGGCATGTGCTCAGAGGTACATCACAGATTTTTAGTAGGTATCAATAAATTGTTTCTGAGTTCCATACGGAAAGGAATTTGAGATAAAATAGAAAGAACATTTTAGAAAATAACAAAATTGGAGGGTTGATACTGCTCCTAAGATTGTATATAAAAGTATAGTAAATCAAAACAAGATAGGGTGATACTGCTGAACAGACAGAAAGACACATAGCTGAACAGAAAAAGAACAAAGTCTGTGAGGGTCTTGGCAGAGGAGTGAATGGTTAAACTGCAGGGCAAAAGCACACAGACTCAGTGAGAATTGAATGGTTAAACAAGAAAAAGTTTGGATTAGTGAAGCATGTTGTGCCTGGCCACTGTCCTTCCCCTTTTCTCAATAGAAACTGCTTAGCCTTGAGATAGCTCCTTGCACGAACTGTTTTTCTTCTGCCTTTTTAACTTACACCAATATTCTAAATAAAAGCCAAGAGTTCTAGGCTGTGGAACTTCTCCTGGAAGTCTCTCAAATGGTGGACAGTCTTGGTTGGGACTGTCCCACTGGGCCTCTTAGTGAATGAACTAAATCTTGTCTCTGAATAATCATTCATCCACTACGGCCCCATGGTCACACGCTGGGACAAGTGATGCCCATGTGTGAGTAAAATCCTGCTCCCAAAGCCTAGAAAAGAAGCAAGGGCATGCCCAAGTCTTCATCCCAGCAAAGGGACATAAACAGCCATGGGATGGTCTGGAGGCAAGGTCACAGGTTAGGTTTATCAGCACAGAGGTATCTTAGCATTCCAATTACAATGGGTGAGAGGCAGTTTATTTATTTCTCATTTTGCTCTGTTACTTTCATTGATCCTGCTTTGCCTACAATATGAGCCAAGTTTTACCTAATAAGGAAAAATGTAAGCAACAATTACAATGTCTCTTTAAACCGACTGTAAGAAATAGAATGAAATAAAAGGAAAAAGGAAAAAGAGAAAAAGTAAAAGGGGTTATGGATGACAAAAGTCAAACCAATAAAATATGCTAAGCTGGGACAAATCTATCAAAAAATAGAAAATCCTTTCAGTGTTGTAACAAAGGTTCAAAGCCATGGCAAAAACATCTGAGGTTTTAATCAGAGTCCTCTGATTAAATAGATATTTTATGTTTTTTGGATGATATCTTGTCTGTTCGTCTGCCTGCTAATTTGTTTTTAATAATTGGTTAAGGTACCAGCAGCTGCTTCAGTGAAGATTTTTCAGCTAATATCAATTTTATTTTTCTTTTTGCTTTTGCCTTTGTAAATTGTTAGCTCTTAAAAGGATGAGCTAAAATGAAGCTCAGTACAGATCAAGGGCTAATAGACTTAGAGGGCACTTACAAATAAAAGCTTTAATGTTCGGCACTATAAAGGTTATATGAGATTTAGGCTAATATGTATGTTTCTCTACATGTTTGTTAACTTCCAGATAAATAATATCCTCCAAAAAGTCCTACTTAAATTGATTTACAGATAAATAGACACTCATGACACTAGCCCAAATGCTTTTTGGTCTACATCCATTAACAGTGGGCTAATTAAAAGCACTCAGTAAAAGTAAAGATGTCTTTAAAGTTGGTAATTTGTTTCCATTCAGGTTGTTAGCCAATCAAAATGATATCAAACTCTGTTTTATTGATACAACACCTATTGTCTACAAGCAATAATTTCATTTTTTATTGGTATTTAAGGGATAAACAAAAATGAGACTAAAAATCCTATAACTCAGGGGACAAAACTCATGAGTTAAAAGTAAAAGCACACAGCTTCTCACTCTGGTGTGCCTGTCAGTGCCATGCTTACAAGAGTATACACCAAGGCCTTGCTTTTGCTACCTCTAGAGTTTGATTTGGGTCTGAACAAATAAATTTACCTCCTTTATAATTGGGCTCACTTGGGAAATTCTGTGCCTGCAGATAATGGGACCTAGGAGAGAGAGACGTGTCCACCCTATTTTTGAGTGGCCCACTCTACCTAGATACTCTGCTCATGAAGAAGTTGCAGAACACCCAAGACTGTTGTTTTTAAGAACACTAAAACCAATGCTAGAAAAAATAAAACAGACACTTGAGGTGAAAAAATAACCTCATGAATGAGCCAAAATAAGAAATGAGACTATAGATACAGCCTCTTAGTGGTCAAGACATCCTTCAACTGGCATATAAAAATGCCAGTGCTGGTTGTCAAAGAGTCCTGACACTCCTTCAAGGAAAAAAAATTTAAATATTGCTAAAATGACTAAGGCTTGCCAAAATATATGGATGGAATCCCGTAAAGCTCAACTTCTTGCCATAGCTTTGCAGCCCTCAAAATGCTATACTTGTGATAAGGAGGGACATCTTCAAAAATTGTAAAAATAATAACCAGGGTAAAAAGAGCAAACCAAAACAAAAATGTCTTAAATGTAAAAAAGGGATATCACAGGGCTAATCGGTGCCACTCCAAATTTCATAATGGGTGGGGGGTCCTGTTTAAAAAAGTCAGAAGGAAGGCACAACTCCCCATGCCCTGACACAAACAGGGAGTTAATCATAAAACGTTCACACTCCGATGTAAAACCCAGAATCACAAGAGCCCACTGTTACAAATCTGAGCTAATTGATAAATTTACTTTTGGCTTCCAATTTAAGCTGGTATTTTTACTTAATTAATATGCTTAAAACATTTCTTGTAAGTTGTAAAATTTTAAACTATATTTGTAGGAATATTAAAATTATTTATATATAATTGGGGCTGGAAACCAATACAATAACTACTATTGGTGATATTGGTGACTATATACAATGGAAATTCTTTGGTCAGGAAATATCATTTGTGGCAAAACGGGCCAACCACTGGAATAGCCAGACTGGCTGCGGTCTCTCCGACAACCCCTTAAGGGGCTTGGAGGTGACAGTTAAGTTGTGTCTGTATATGAGGTGTCATTTGAGGAAAGAGGTGATTTGGGATCTCTCATGGAACTATATCTAAGAAAGGGGAGGTAAGAACAGGAGCCCAATAAGCCATGTCACTTACCTGAGGTGTATATGTCAGCAAACCCAGAAAGACAAGGGGCACTTTTATCCTTGTAACTTTGGAGTTGCTAGAGACTTACGAGATCTTTGTGAGAAACAGGTTTTCAGAAGTGAAGAGAATTCTTGTGCTTTGCAGCATCTGCTCAGGTGAGTTGCTTTTCTGTACTGCTATGAAAACTTCTGAGTTACAATTTAGAAAATTTAAAGTCTTACTAATTTAAATTAAAACCTTGGTCTGTATTCCCCATTTTGCTCTATAAATTGGGTTTTGAGGAGCGCATTGGTTTGTTCTACAAGGGCTTGTCTCGTGGAGTTGTGAGGGACTCTAGTGACATGTTTAGCGGGTCAGAGTTGGAGGAAAGTTCGTGAGGAAATTGGCATTTCCCTCCACTAGGGGGCCAGGGAACAGACGAAAGAGCATCTTATCATTTTCATTCGAAATAAGGGCAGTCTGACTCCCTTGTAGAGTCTCCACGACATGGTCTGACTCACTTGTAGAGTCTCCACGACATGGGCCGAATTAGCAACAATGTTGAGAAGTTGAATCAGGGAGCTGGCAATTTTTTTTTTTTTTTATCAATTATGGTTGTCTTAGAAGTTGAATTCCTGTAAAATGTTCACAGACAAGAATGATCAACTTTTATAGAGAAAACTTGAGATCAAGGACAATATAACATTATCATAGCAATCGTGATGACATCATTACATTAAGTGGTACGAAGAAACCCAAATTTGTCATCTTTCAAAAGAGCGTCACCTAAGAAGAATGCATCTGGCCGTAGATGTTTATGTGATGTTGTTTGGCTATCTAGTGTTTGAGCACTTTTAAATAGTGCAAGCATACACCTTGAAAAGTATTCGTATCTTTTGGCTGGCTGTCTTATGTTAGACTGGCATGTATATTTATCATAAATAGTTGGAAAACAAGTAAAAGAGAAGCCAGATATTTGAACTTAAATGTTCATCATCACAAATAATTTTAACCTAGTAGTCACCAGTATGATAGGATGATTTTTAGTTTTGCCTCTTTGAAGACCTGTACATTTGGGAAACGATATTTAATATATTTAATACACTATGAAGTCAGCAATAACGAGGATTGCAAATTAGGGTGAAACTGCCTCAGGAGGCAGCTTTGTCATGCTTTTTGTCCTTGGTCAGTCTGGGTGTCTCTGCTAATCATGCAGAAAAGCTCATGTTTAGTATGAATTTTAGAAATGGGAATCATAACCTTTGAAAGCATCAGTTAAAATGCAAAAGTGAGGTGAGTTCTGGGAAGCAGTGACTGAAGGGAGTCAGGACCATAGCCCCCTAATTTTCTTTGTGAAACAAGGAGATGTTAGAAGGAGTAGTTTGGGCTGAATCAAATTGAGAACAAAGTTTAAAATATTTATTTCTATAAATTGAACCTTCCACAAGCCTTTTTTTCAACATACTTGAGACTTTCCGTTTTGCCATTATCATTCTTTATCTTTCTTCTAGGGCAAAAACTTTCATCATACAAAATGCTCTAACATCAAAAATAGATCTCTTATAAACTTTCTTTATATGTATTTTTTCTCTATGCTTCTAACTATAAACTTTTCATAAGAAACTTGGTAGCAGCTGTTTGGATTTTCGGGTGTCGTTTTGTTCTGAAATTTTTTACTGGCCTCAGATTGTTACATTTTTAAATTTGATTGGCTGCCAACA
The DNA here is from genome assembly GCF_012274545.1 of Fukomys damarensis. NCBI lineage: Eukaryota > Metazoa > Chordata > Mammalia > Rodentia > Bathyergidae > Fukomys > Fukomys damarensis. Next base: position 123,830,259 of record NW_022900951.1, on the reverse strand, counting down.
GACTTATAAATAACCTTGAATCAGTATTTTTATCTTCATACCAGCAGCCTGAGGCATTTGTGGCGCTTCCTTCCCACCTCCTGGTGACCCCTTGCTGTTCCAGGGGAACTGTTCACCGTGGGATGGTAGCCCATGTATCACCAAGGCGGACATGGTTGCTTTTCCGGACCCCAGCCTGTGTCAGCCAGAGTCGTCCTGCCAGGGATCAGCTTTGAGCCACCTAACCACACATATCTTTGTGCAATGCTGCTCTGATCATCTGGTATCTCGCATTTGTAAACTCACCTTTTTAGTCGTGCTCCCCAGGATCCCATAAGACTTTTTAAGGAGGAATTAAGATGTGCGTTTTGTGAACATCCAGCTGCCTTGGTCCAGGTTGGGGAGCTGCCACTTCTAACAAGCTCTGTCATCAGTTCCTAGGGAGTAAAAGAAGGTGATTATTTCCTTATAGAGGGATGAAAGACATTGGACTCTTCTGTTCATCAAGGGGCTTGGATTTCCCACTTTGTACCACATTATTATCAGCATATCTGTGTTTCGGTCTGGAGGACAAGGTCTCTTCTACTGTCCTCCATGTAAGTCCTCCCTTGAGTCTTCAAGGAGCCACAACCCTCTGAGGATGTGAGTCCTCATTCCCCAGGTTCCACAGTCAGAATACAGGGCCCAGTTCAGTTTTATGTTATAATCAGACTTTGTCCCATCGGTTATGAGTCCATCAGTTCTGCCTCATTTCTTCCCCTGACACTGAGCACTGCCTGGAACTCTTAATCTGGCGATGCTAAGTTCCCTCTCTGAGTCCTCTCATCTCCCTCAGACCAGGCTGAAGAGGTCAGGTATCTCCTGCCCACTCACTACTTAGGGCTGCCCTAGACTCACAGCAGGGGCAGGCTTCTCTTGAGCTATCCCATTCTAGGGACTAAGACACTCATTGTGACGAAGGCTCTCACCTTTCTCAAACCCCACCCTTGGAAGTTAGGGGATCAGACATCCAGCATCCATACCTGGGGATGGTATCCTGGCCAGAGATGTCCTCCAAGAGCTTCCTCTAGAGGTATGGGGTGGATTCCCTCTTTTCTCTCTGTCCTGACCATATTTCCAGACAAAACCAAGCTGATGTGAGTGTGTCCTGCCACACCAAGGCTCTGAATTCCAGATGTCCTGAGCCCCAGGTGGGAATAGTTTCTTTCCTGGACACCTGTTTCATGTCAAACTCAGGCTCTGACAGCCAGGGACTTCTAAGTAGAAAAAGGTTGCAAGAGGTGGATTGTGTTCCCTGACAATTCAGCTCTGGAGTGCAGAGCTGAGAACAGCAGAAAGGCGGGATGAGCCTAGGACCCTCTACCTGGGGAGGGGCTTCCTCACTCTGCCCTCAGCATCTCTCCTTGACCTGACAGAACCCGGGCCCTCTCAGCTCCAAGGACCTGAGGAACAGCACTCAGAATAAGGGTCAGATCCGCAGAGCTCGGGAGGTGAATGTGAGTGCTCACCTGAGAGTTCCGTGCCAAAACGCACAGGGCCAGCCACGGAGCCATTTCTGAGTTGTTTGGGAGCCCTCTGTGTGGGGAGCAGCTTCTTTATTCCCACAGGGTCTCTCCATCACCCCTAAAAGAGCCACGGCCCTCTCCGCTCCCCACCCCTGCAGTGTGGACCTCACAGCCAAACTGATGCACTCAGGGTCCCCTGGGGTAGACCTGGGGGTGGGGCCGACTCTGCCCTGAGTGGTGCAGGCTGTGAGGAGAGGCAGAGCTGGATTATCACTTAGGGACCCTCTGCCTGGTGTGGGGCCTCCTCCTCCCACAGAGCCTGAAGGTGACTGACTGAGCCCAGGTTGTCTTTTCTGCCACCTGAGGCAAGACCCCCGGAACAAGGCTCTAACTGTCCAGGTTGGTCCCCTGGGGCAACAGGGGGCACTCACCTGAGAATACTGCCCTGGGGAACAGAAGGGCAGCAGAGGCAGACCTGGATTATTCTGGGATGCCATCAGGGTGGGGCTTCCCAGTGCACCCAGGGCAGCCCCTGGCCATGACCTGACTGAGCCCAGGTCCTGTGTCGTCTCCTCACAGAAGCACAGACTCAGCTTCAGCTCTGATCCCAGGTCCAGTCCACTCTACCCACCACTTACCTGTTCAACCTGGGAAATTTTTCCAGGAGTACAGGGCTGACAACACGGGTAAAGCAGGATTGTTTGGAACTCTCTCACTGGAATGGGATTTTCTCAACCCCCACAGTCCGTCAATATGACTCCTAACTGAGATCAGTCCTCTCTGCTCTCCTCACTTGAAGCCAGAAACTTAGAAGAGACCTCACCCCTTTCTGACCCCTAAAGGACGTTAGTGGAGATCAAAACCAGCAATGTGCCTGAGGTTTCCCAGGTCTGTTGAAGGAGCAGAATGGGATTCTTGAGGCCCTCTCCTCCACTGTCACATACATTCCTGCAGAGATCGGAACTCCATCTTCTGTGGACTTGTCTACTCCCGTCAGACCAAGGCTCTAACTCCCAAGGTTCCTTAAGTGGAAAGAGGTCTCACTTGAAAGAGGTCTCACCCTCTTTCCTGAGGGTGCAGGGCTGACAAGGCAGGGAGACCTGGCTCATTTGGGGAAACGCTTTTTGAGTGGGGGCTTCTTTACAACACCCACAGCCCATCATAGTGACCCCCTAATTGAGCTCGAGTCTCCCTGTTACCCTCACCTGAAGAAAGGAATCAGACCAAGGCCCTCAGGTAGATGTGACTCCAGGGGTCTAGAAATCAGTGGATGTCATATCCAGAGATGTGCCCTGTGTCTCACTGCAGAAGTAGAATTTGACTGTGCAGGTCTCCTCTGTACTCTCTAGTTTGATCACCTTGGTTTCCAGCAGAGCCTAAGCCCTAGTTCTGCCCACCTCTTTCAGCTTCCCTCCATCTTCAGGAGCCCCTGCAGCGGCAGCCATGAGAATGGAGAGAGTAGTCAGGCTGACATTGCTGCCCAGGGTCTGCAGTTCTGACTTCCAGGGCCAGGCTGAAGAGCCCAGGTTTGTAGTGACCTCCCCAAGGTCAGTCAAGGTCAACCACACAATCCTTTAGGGTCTATTCACCAGCCAGATGCAGCTCTGCCCACACTTTCCTTCTAAAAGATTGGTGTTAAGAGGGAAGAAAGAAGTTGAGCACGGGAATGGGTGAGCCTTGCTTCTGTGAAGTGATCTAAGTTTTCATAGTCCAGGGTGTGATGTCAGCCTTTCAAAGACATTGAGAGTCAAGAGGTTACTTTACATCTCTACCAAATGTCTCTTTGAATTTTACATGAGTAGAAAGGCATAGAGTGTATACCTGGACTATAGTTACATATAGGTACATACAAATATGTACACATGTGTTTTTCATGTTATATGTCAAGTGGATTTGTGTTTTATGTATATATTTATACTAATTCATTTGTATATGATGTAGGAACACTATATATGTTTATTTGATTAAAACTATCTCTGATTATATGCACAATTAACTTTTTATTACTATTCTCATTCTAGTGTATTCTTTATATTGTACTTATTGCCTTTTATACATATTTTTTATATTTTTATGACGTTAAAGAAACAAAATGAAAATAAACCATCCATTTCTCATTGCTTCCTAACACACCACTCTTATCATTGCATTTGTGTGAAACTTTATAAAACAGTGTAATTTTATAAACAAAAGAACAGAGTAGGAATAAAATTTTAAAAAAGGATTGTCTCTTGTTAAGCCAACCACAAATTTGTGGTTCAATCTGAATAATATTTTTTCAAAAGTTGATTTCCCATGTTTTTACTTTTGTAAATTTATCACATTTAATTAATAAAAAAAATCTAAAGTTCTTAATATGCAGAGAAACACTAAGGAAAATAATATTTGATATAGATACTAATAATAAACTACTTAAAATAAATAAAATTTAGTGGTTTGTACTGTTATTTGACATGTGTTTTTTATCATCATTGAATTTATTGGTACTTTTTAGGTATACAGTACAGTTACAAATTTTATTAAAATAGCGATGGTCGTGAAGGCCAGTTCTGGTCCACTAGGGTGGGTTCAGGTGGTTATTAGCTCATTCTCCGTGGCCATGCTGTCTCCTTTCTCCTGCTGTCTGAGGTTAGCCATACGTCAGTGGTATATTCACACACACACACACACACACACACACACACACAAGGTTTTTGTTCATTTGAAAATAATATCTAGCTTGTCTTGTAATATGTTCTGTGCTCCACTAGATATTGTTATGAACTGAATTTTATCCTCTAGGACCAAATTCAAATATTGGTCCCCTTGTAGGCATTCAAATTGTGATTGTGTTTAGCCATAATTTTTTTTTAATTTAATTTATTGGTACATTCTAGGTAGGTAGACAGTACAGTTACATTCATCATTGGGATCTTGTACCTTTACATGCCAGGTCTTGGTGCTCCACTAGATATTGTTATGAACTGAATTTTATCCTCTAGGACCAAATTCAAATATTGGTCCCCTTGTAGGCATTCAAATTGTGATTGTGTTTAGCCATAATTTTTTTTTAATTTAATTTATTGGTACATTCTAGGTAGGTAGACAGTACAGTTACATTCATCATTGGGATCTTGTACCTTTACATGCCAGGTCTTGGTTCTCTTAACCTTTGGTTCTTTTCTTCCTATTTGCTAGTTGTCCCATTAGGATCTTGAGTACTATTTTAGTTTTTCACACCAGAGATACTATTCGGTATCTGCATATGTGTGCCTTATTTATTTCACTTAGAAGTATATCCTCAAAATATACCCATTTAACTATGAATGAATCTACTTTCTCATTCTTTAGGTCTGAGTAGTATTCCATTTTATAGAAAAACCACATCTTCTTTATCCAGTTTCCAACTGATGGGCAGATGTAGCCATAGTTTTGTTTTCCTTCTCCCCCATTTTATTGTATGAGTACATGCTGTCATTGCATGCAGTTTACAGTCATCTTGGTGGGTTACATGTACATACAACACAGCTTGTTTCCTTTTTTAAATCCCCTTCACACCAGAAAGAATCGTAATCATCAAGAAATAAAAATAATAGATAACAAATGTTGGCATGGCTGTGGTGAAAAAGTTGTTGGAAATGTACACCAGTACAAACATGATTGAAATTAGAAATTCTATATGAACCAGCAGTCCCTCTTCTAGATATCATCCCTAAATAGTTAAAGACATACTATAGCAATGCATGTTTTCTATTTTTTATGGGACAACAATCCATAGTAGCTTAACCCTGGAAGCAGCCTGTATACTCATCAATAGATGACTGTACAAAAAATGTGGTATCTGAGAAGTTCCTAAGCCCTGTAGTCCTAAGGGTAGTCATCTATAAAATGGACCCAACACACAAGTTTGGTTGTAGGACTAGTGAAATATAAGAAGTGTATTAAAACACAGAATTTGTGACATAGAGTGAATAATTGCTGATAAGAAGCTGGTTCTAGTATTATCTTAGCCCAGACACTGTCATTCTCTGTCTGGAAAAAATGCGCATATGTTTCCCAGGGAAGCTGTAGCTCAAGAAGAAACTGAATATGAAACCAGGCAAAATGTTATTCAGTAATCATTTTCCCCAGTATCTGATCTCCAAGAGGATGTATTCCTTGATTAGATGCTAGAGAGTCTTTACCTTCTGGGACCTACTAATTCAAACTTCCTGGGTTTTGAGTGAGCAGCCATATTCCCTTCCCTGCAAGCTTCCTTTCCATTGGAACAACTACATTTGTTTTGTGCTTTTTTTTTTTTTTTGCTTGTTT
>NW_022900951.1:123800787-123824465 GCF_012274545.1 Fukomys damarensis | reverse complement strand
TGGTGAGCGTCGGGGATAGAACTTGGGACCTTTTTCTTGTAAAGCAAGCATTGGAACCACTGAGCTAAATCACCAGTCCTGGAACAACTATTTTTAATCATATCCCCTTCACCAAAAGTCCAGCCTGGGAATCCCAAAGTGTCTATGAAAAAGGGTTGAAAATCCTGGCCATTCTAGTGACAAGACCAGCTCAACACAAATGCAATTTCGTGAAACTTCAAGCAAAGCTTTCATATCCTGACATCACCAGCAGAAACTCTGTTCACAAAGAAATAATTAGAAACTGACCAAGATAGAGTACTGTTATTAGACAGGGAGACGACACTTGCAAACACCGAGTCTCTGGAGGGAGAAGTCCTTGGTTAGGCAGTCATCTGACCATTTGTGTAACTGGCTGATACCGCTGGCCAGAACATGACAGCAATCTTGTAAGAGTGTTGAGGCAAACTGGACTGAAGTAGAAAATTTTTCCCTAGGAAAGCACTCAACTGGGTACGGCAAAACCCTGGAAAGTAGACCCTTCCAGCAGAGAACAGAGCACCTGGCCAGGGACTTTAGGGCCTCATTTTACCTGATCTCTCAGGAAAATCCCCCTTATCTCTCAGGGAAGCCTTGCAAAGGCATAAGTTCCCTGGTTCTTGCCCTGAGTAGGACCACTCTTTTCATAGCTGTCCCAGGTGAAGATTCCTCCCAGCTTCATCCATGATCTCAAAACCATGCTCAGAGCAGTCTTCCATTCTCTCAGGCTTTTATCTCAGGTCCAGACCTCATCTGAATGTTAGACCTGGGCCACCATGCAGCTGCATTAAAATCAATTCCTTCAGAAGGAAGAGCTGCTACCCCAAGCCCCAAACTGCCCTGGCTCAGCACTCAGAATGGCTGCTATCCACTAGACTCTGCCCCCTCAGTGCCCTTTAAGTCCTGGCAGACATCTCACATCTGACATTGGTGGCTCTCCTGGATTCTACCATCGTATAGCATAAGTTTAATCCTGCTCACTCTACTTTACTCATATCTCTATCACAGACACAGGACCTTCCAACGAGCACACTTTAATGAGAATTTGGAGGTCAATGTGCCTGTAGGTAGATGGGGTTCTATACTGACAGCAAATTTCCCTAATACAGTATAATTAAAGAAACTGCAAAAAGTTCAGTTACACATATATCTTTAATAATATAGAACATTAGGTTTTTATCCTTATCGCTATTTCTGAACCCCATCTGACATAAATTTCATACACATTTCTAAGGAAATTCCAATTCCAATACTAACTTGTTTCAGTTGATTGTACAAAATTTCAAAAATACCTGCACTTAGAATCAAAGTGCAAAATTCCTAAATGATCATTATCATGCAAAATCACATTTATATCTGAAATAACAATCAACCATCAACATCAGAAAATTAAAAATATATGTAAGATTAATACCCTTCTTCAAATAAGATGCAAGAGCTCCTTTAATCTTGGAAAAAGGAAAAAGATAAGTCATGAAGAAAACACATCAATTTCCATGTAATCCAAATAGAATAGTCATCAAGATGGTAGGTACTGGATTATCCCCATCACACCTGGGCCATGCCCCACCTAGAAAATGACCTGCTCTCTGCAAACATAGACTAAAATATAGGCCCCACTTCACGTGAGGTGGGACATAAGCTAGTTCTGTGGCTGCAGAATAGCACTTGTCCCTGTCACACACTTCACCTCCTCTGTGGCCCCATCACTCAAGCATGGCATCCTGTAGGTCCTCTCTCAAAGCCTTCTCATACAGACGTGTGTAGGACCTGGGATCTCTCCTATTGACTTTTGCCAAGTGCTCCAAAACTTTCATCTTGGTAGTTTCAGCCTTGGCCCTTGGACCCCACAGGAACTCATAGCGAGCAGAATAACTATTGCGCACTTGCCGATACACCAGGTACTTTTCCCGTACCAAATCCTGCGTGATGAATTTCCAAGGCTCCCCAATAACAATATGTTTACTCTGAGGTAACTTTTCCCTCGTTCTCAGTACTTTCCTTATGTCTTCCTCACTGGCACAGTTATCCTTCATGAAGATAATAGTAAGGATGACTATTAGAAGATTGATTTTAGGGATGATCTGGTCATTGCCCAGTATCCCATTATAAGTAAGCCCCAAAAGAGGAATAAGGACATATGTGTGGCCAGAAGGATCCACTTCCTGCACATCAATCCCAAAGCCCAGACACATGCACTCACAGACTAGACTGACAATCAGAGGGAAGTATACATGGTAATCCTCATCGACAATGTGCAGCATTTCTGCCCTGGTGATTGGCTCTTTCTTTTGGTACTTGAGGAGCAGGATTGGCAACAATTTAGCTATCTTTTCATCTAGGAACACAAGTCGCAAGATCTGACGGACTAGAACATTCTCTGAGCTGCACAGATCCTCATCTTCTTGCCTACTGTAGCCCTCATTGAATTGGCACATGTGACGTGAGGCCATGGTAGTAGGGGGAGAAAAGACACCCTACGTATTCTAGAGACAAGATCACCCTGAGGCGTTTCTCTTGATGTAGTCCAGACTGGAGTATAGCAGGAAGAGGAGGCTGAGGAAGCAGTGATTGTTACTTGCTCTCCCTCAGGTTTGAGAATGTGTACCTCCACCAGGCCCCAGGTCTCTCGTTGATCAGGATGGCCTCCCTCTAGCTTGCTGTGCTGTCTTCTCTGACCATGAAGATGTTCCGATGTTTCTTAGGACAGCAAGAATCTGATGATGAAGACTCAGATGCCTGGAGGAGAGAGAAAAACTGATTATACTCAGCTGAGAATGGTACTCTTGTTGGCTCCCGTAAAGGCCCACAACACATCTTTTCTTTGGATGGGGCTGTAGTGCTTCATAAAATTCTGGCCTCCTGGAGGCTCTGTCCCCAGGAACCTGGGTAAGGAAGTGAGACTGCTCCTCTCTATGTATAGCTGAATCACATAGGACAGGCTCTAGGGCAGACAGTAGGGCTAATGGGGCCTGAGATCATGGAGTCCCCTCTGTCCTGGGAAGTGGGGACCTTAGGTACACATCAGGGCACACACCTCACTTTAATCCTGACACTTCCTGCACCTCCTCTACTGTGTGATCTGTGGACTGCTGTACATAAAGACCACCACTTCCTGGTTCCTGGAACTCCTGTAAGAGGCATGGAGGGCCCCTCAGGATGCACACAATGCCTATATCCCAGCCTTTAGAAGAGGGGTGGGCTGGACTCTATAAGATTCCCACTGTTGTGTATATATGGTTCCCTCTCTACTTACTAAGGGCCCTGGATGCCAGCCCTCTGCTGGCAGAGGCAACTTCTCAGAGAAAGTGGCCACCTCTCTGAGAGGGAACATATCTGGATACATCTACCTGGGGCAACAGCAGGAGGTGGAAAAATTCACTTGATTACAAGAGCCCTAGGAAAGGAATCTGCTGCATCCTTAGCTTTACAAATGGTAAGGTCTAGGACTCTCCATGGGATGACCTGTGCCCACTTTTAAACCAGTTCTATCTCTGTGAGACATTCAAATAGGAATTGAGGAGAAGCCAGCCCACCTGTATTCTCTGGGTCTGATGACAGGTGGCAAAAGGACAGGTTGAGTTTAGGGTACTGTATGTTCTGTTAACGGGTTCCCTCTGCCTTCACTTAGATTCTTGCCAGTGCCTGATATCCTACTTCTGTTGTTCAGAGTCTAGCCCCTTCCTACCAAGGCCTTCAACTCCTTAAGACAAATTACCTAGAACTAAGACAGAGGCCTCAACCTCACTGCCATTTCCAGGCTTACTGTGATAAACAAAGAGACTGGATAGATATTTCCTAGCATCCACCCGTCTGTGTTCTAGGCAGAGGTAAACTCTGTCCTCCTTTAGGGCCCTCACTTTGACTGTTGGTAGATCCTGGGACCTCTATGTCTTCTGATGACATGGGGTTTCCTGTACAACCTGCAGACACCCTCTCAGATCAAATCCCTCACCTCCCTGAGATCTCCAAGATTATCAAAAGAAGTGAGCAGGAACCCATCCCATTATCTGTACATGGGGAGTCCAGGACTCATAGCAGGACCTCTACCCATCTCTCCTGTGATGCAGGACCTCTGTTTTTGGTTTAATTTAGATTTCCCACTAAAGTCCCATGGGACCAAGGCAGGGCCTTGGGAGGTGATTGGATTATGGAGGACCAACAGTTGGCTTGCCATTAAGAAGTGGGCCCTGGTAGGAAGAGGAAGGTCACTGTGGGTGTGAGAAAGGAGGATTATATCTCCTTTTCTGGCTCTGCCCTTCACTCTCAGCTTCCTAGAAGACTTGTAGTAAGCAGCTTTCCTCTCACAAGGCCATTCCACTCTGATGTTTTGCCTGGAGCTGTCCAATTATGGATTAAACCACTGTAACTTGTAATCACAATCAACTTTGTCTCTATTAAGTTGCAGGTGTTGGGTATTGGGTTTCAGCAATGAAAAATTAGTAATACATCCCCTGTGAGTTTCTGCATTTTCTGCATCTTCTTCCTTTGGCGGCATAACCTTCCTCGTCACAACCCCACCAGAGAAGAAATGACCTCCCCTTTGATACCAAGACCTCATCTCCCTTATGACTCCCCACCTTTCTGCCCGTGGTAGAAGTGAACATGCCACTTAGGGCCTCCTATGCCTGACCCAGGGGACAGAAAGACTGTTGTTTCTCGACAGTGGGCACACTCAGTCCTAAGGAAGAGGCCATAGCTAGGGTCAGCTCTTGGGGTCCTCCATTTACTAACCATATGTTGCTACTTAGACTGATTTGTAGTCACCTCACATCCCTGAGTCCTACTACCCACAACCACTTAGCAGAAATAAAAGCAAATCACATACAGCTCCCATCACTGGGAACTGCAGACTGAAAACATGGAAAGCCAGGTTTTGTGGGTTTCCTTTTTCATGGGTGTGTGTTACCTTCAAAGCTAGAGAATAGAAGGGTAGAGAGCAACAGTAATTCAGCCTCTCCAATATTCAAAATACAGACTCTGGGAAAATTATATTTTGGGGAGAAAAAAAGGAAACAAAAAAAGAGAGATTTCTCCAAGAATCTGGAATGAAATGACAGGAAAATTAAAAACTACAGAGCTCAAGAGACAGACTAGAATGTAGAAAAGAGAACAAAATAGTCTGCTCTTTCTCTCTGGCTTCTGATTCTTGGGAATGAAGACTGAAGCTGTAGAACCAAGGGGAAACATGGAGACTCCAGAAGATCCTGAGGAGGAAAGGCACTGTGCTCTGCAGGGACAGTGTGGATTTCTGTTCTTCCAGAGCCCTTACACAGGAAATAGCAGGGGACTGAACCCTCTGCAAGTGCCTGCCTTATCCTTGGAGATCACATGTTTGGGTGCTACTCCAGGAAAGGGTAGAATATTTGAACCTGGAATTCAGAACAGCCACAGAACAGCAACTCTTCAGGGTTCCAGATGTTATCCTCCCACAGTGACTTGGTAAGAGACATTCTCAGAAAATGACCATGGAGAGGGATGTGGCTAGAAAGAGATCCATTGAAAACTTTCAGCTTGTTTGGCAAGGGAAGAGGTCCCACTCCCAGCAGCCACAGGCCAGGTCCAGTCTGAGTTGCTCTGGATTTGAAAGACTCTACCTTGGCTTTTTAAGCCTTTGCTCTCCTGTCTGCATCCAACATAGATCCCTTCTTGATCTACTACTGTGAGCAAGAACAGTTTGCGACTTGTACACAGCCTGTGAAAAGTAGAGGGGCATCTAAGAAAACTGAGAGTTGATAGGTTTCAAAATTCTATATTTTGAAAATCTATATTTTGGAAATCAAATATTTTTCTTATATTTTTCTCACTTCTTGTTTTCTTTTCCCTTTTGATTTTCTATATTGTTATTCTCCATATAATGCCTTTCCTTTTCTCCCTTGATTCTATTCTGTTCAATTTCTCATGAGTTTTTTTGTTGTTGCTGTTGCTACATTTACCTAAATCTATAAACACCCTTTTAGTTCTTAAAGAATCTTTTCTCCAACTATTCCCTCCTCTTTATATCCTAGAGCAATGATGGTGAAACTTTTGGAGATAAGTGCCCAAACTGCAGCCCATATTTATTTATCACAAAGTGCCAACTCAGCAATTAAACCTGAGTAGTGAGATTTTGATTTAGGAAAAACATCTCATACATTAACATCTTTTGCCTTAAAAGAAAAACAAATAACATGCTTGCCATAGGTTCACCACTACTATCCTAGAACTTTCAAACTTTTTTTCCTTTATTCCCCTTTTCAAAGCCCCCTATGTCTTTTTCTTTTCCTCATTGAGTTTATTGGTACATACAGTACAGTTACATTCATTACTGGGATCTTGTACCTCTACATGACAGGTCTTGGTTCCATTTTTTCCCCTTGTCCCTACTCCCCCTTCACCCCTCCTCCCCTCCCAATTTACAAACACTTTATTTCCATTTTTTTCATTTTCTCATATTTTTTTCTTTTCCCTTATTACCTTTCCCCTACCCTTCCCACTTTCCCTACACCTTTAGCCCCTTTCTTCCTATTTCACATTGTCAATTATCTCATTAGGATCTTATGTACTATTATAGTTTTTCACACCAGAGAAACTATTCGGTGTTTACACATGTGTGACTTATTTATTTCACTTAGGAGTATATCCTCATATGTATCCATTTCCTGTGAATGAATCTAATTTCTCATTCTTTATGGCTGAGTAGTATTCCACTTTACAGAAAAACCACATCTTCTTTATCCTGTTTCCAACGGATGGGCAAATGGGCTGTTTCCAAGTTTTAGCTATTGCAAACTGTGCTGCTATAAACATAGCTATGCATATATCACTGTGATATGATTCTTTTAATTCTTTTGGGAAGATACCCAGCAGGAGGATGGCTGGGTGCTATGTCTTTAATATAATAAACAGTAAGCTCTCTTAATCTTTATAAGTTACTTAACATTATATAGTAACTGTTGAATTTTTTCTAACATTAGGTGTCACATTCAGTACGTATTAGCTATATGTTTATATCTAGCTTGTTTTAATGTTTATAATATAATTGAAAATTTCTATTTTATGGTTAAGGGTGGTAACTAATTGCTTCTTAATGTATGTGAATATCCAATTTGGCATGGATGATGCCGTTGTATCTGATTTGCTTTACATTGCCAAGGTCCCATAATTGTTGCCATTAATGCTTTTCTCTGTATCCCAATACTCAGATTACATTTTGACATTAACGGTACCAGGGCACAGTCCCACATAATATGGTATTGGGCAAATTATAAAGCATCCTCCCCTCCCACATTAACAGAGGTGGTCAGATCTTAGAACAGAGGCAACAGACTGTAGTTAGCTATGCCAAAAGTACTCACTCAAAAGCAAACTAAAGCCAAACAGAACTCCATAGGAACAACAGTATCTTTCCATTAAGTGGCATTAACTTCAGCAGAAGAGAAAAGTAACAAACAGACAAACAAACAAAAAGAAAATAGAACATGAGAAAGCAAAGCAAGAAAATGCCTCCCAAAACTCCAAACTCCCCCAAAGCCAACCCAAGAAGCATATTTCAAACTCAGAAAGAAAACAGAGGCGTTGAAAAAACAGATTAAATAGATCCTTCTCAGCAAGATCACAGAAAAAAAAATAACTGAACAGATAATGGAAGTAATAACCAAAACAATCCAGGAGCATTCACAAAACATTAATAAAAAGTGCTAAAAAAATGATACAAAATATTTTTTTGAGCCAGGGTCTCACAATATAGTTCAGGCTATCCTTGAACTCACTGTGTAGCCTAGGCTGGCCTTGAACTTGCTGCTATCCTCCTGCCTCAGCCTCCTGAGTGCTGGGATTACAGGTGTGTGCCACAACACCCAGCTTGATACAAAACAGTAATGAAGTATTTACTAAGGTATTAAGAGTCCATGAATAAACTCAACCCCCCCCAAAAAAAACAAATGAGGAAAACAAAATCTTTCATAATAGCATAAAAATTAAATACTTGGGAATTAATATAAGCAAGGAAGTGAAAAATCTCTATGATGAAATCTACAGTACTCTGAAAAAGGAGGATATCAAAAAATGCAAAAATATTCTTGTTGTTGGAAAGGCAGAACCATTATTGTCAAAATGGCAATATTTACAAACATGTCATATAGATATAATGAAATCCCAAAAAAATACCATAGCATCCCTCACAGAACAGGAGAAAATATCCTAACATTCATAGCAAACAGAAGAGACCTAGAATTGCAAAATTGACAGAACAGAATTCATCTCCATAAATAATGACTTTCCGGCACAAGGAAAAAAAAAAGAAAATCAAAGGAAAATATGGAAACAAAGCTTCTGTACACAAAGAAGGGGGGGACAGGGAAAAATGGAAACAAGATATATCATGTAATGGTACAAATTCCCTATGATGAACATTACCATTTTTTATATCTAAAATGTAGCAATAAATGTTTGCTTAAAAAAATTAAAAGTCAAACGCTGGCAGACCTACACATAGAAAGGAGTCCTTCTCCACTGTTGGTGGGCATGTAAACTGGTACAAACAATATGGAAATCAGTATTAACATTATTTAGCAAAAATAATACAAAAATTGCACTCAGTTCAGATGTTCTACTCATAGGTACCTTCTTAGGATATTAAAGACATCATATCACAGTGATACATGCAATAGCATGTGTATAGCAGCACAAGTACAGCAGCTAAATCTTGGAAAGAGCCTAAATGTCCATCAGTAGATGAATGGATGAAGAACATGTGGGAATAAACTTGGGTCATTTATAAGAAAGTGGATGCACCTTGAGGCCATACAGTTATATGAGCTAAATCACATACATGCGAGTTTAATGTCCTACGGTTTCTCTTATGTGAAAAACCCAAAATATAAATAAAAAGCAAAATAAAAGATGGATAATGATAAATAGTGAGAGAGATCTTTCGGGTATTGGAAGGGAGCCAAGAGCTGGAGAGAGGAGGGAAGAGGGGAAGGATATCAGATTTTTTAAAAGTGTGAATTGTAAAATTTGCACATGTACCTAGTCCCTATGATCTACTAGATGCAAGGAGGGACAGCAGTGAAGAGAGGGAAAGGAAATTCGAAAAAAGAATGCACATGGGTCATGTACTTATACCAAATCCCCTCAAGGAATGTAATCATTACGCATATCAAGCATGTATCAATTGAAACCACCTTCAGAGCTCATCCAAGTTCCTCGCCTTGATTCCGGCAGATCCCGCCTGCTCCCTTTGCTGACAGGATGCGTCTGCTCCTGTGACCTGGTAGAGATCCTCACAGCAAGGCCCTCCTCCCTGAGAACAGGGAGACAAAAATGCAGCACATCTGGATGCCTCTGTAGGGTTTCCCAAGACCAACAGAAGCCCTCCCTTGTCTGGTGCAGGCCCAGGTGTTCACATTTCCCTGATGCTTACCTGTGGGTGCATCTGGCCAATTAACTACACCATCTCCCTAGGACAGCAGAGGTGGAAGGACGGGCAGGGTGACTCTTGTACACAGTCCTGCCTGAGGCCACCCCAGCCTGTCAGTAGGACCAGGCTTCCCGTGGCTTGGAACTGCTGACCTGAGTCCACACTCCTCAGACCAAGGCCCCCTCCTCCCTGACACCAAAAGCCAGGGCAAGTGTGCACTGCATCCCCCAGGGGCTGACGTCTGGGTGGTCACCCTCTGATGTGGGGTGCAATGTCCCTCAATGTCCCTGTAAGTCCTCCCCTGGAGTCCTGGAGGCAGCCCCAACCCTCTGGGAGTCTCAGTCCTCCTCCCTCAGATTCTGGGTAGGAATGTAGGACAGCACTCAGATTGAACGATTAGGCAGGCTGGGTCCTATCTATCACATGTCCTGGGCCCCGCAGTCCTGCCTCACTTTTCATCTTGACTGGGCCAGGATCAAAGTCACCCTATTCCCTGACACCTTCTCCCTTCTTCAAAGACCTTAGAGTCCATTGGACTCTGTTGTAGAAGACTAGAGACCCCTGTATGGAGCTTCCTTGGACTCATAGCAAGGGACAACTTCTGTGGGGTCTTCTCTGTGACCAAGAGTTTTACTATTCTCAGAGCTTCACCAATGAAATTTGCAGTTCCACAAACCCAAGCACTATGCCCAGGGATTGCCAGGCCTGATAACAGGGGCAGAGAGGTCCCCTATGGGCTTATCCAGTGGGATGGGATGGACTCCCTAATTCCTACCCCTGGGTCCTAAACTTGGATCTTGGCAGTCTGAACCCTCATCTCTTCTTACCTGACTGTTCCCTGTCACACCAAGGCTCTGACTTCCAGGACCCTGAGGCCCAAGTGGGGAGAGGCCGCATTTTGACAGCCTGCCCCCTTGTGGTCCAGGTCTGACAAGATAGTTGGATCTGGTTTGTTCAGAGCCTCTCTCTGGGCTGGGATTTCAGAAGTCCCACTTTGGAGCCACTTGGATTGGTCACAGGTTCTCTCAGCTGCCCTCACCTAAAAGTCAGACCTCAGAACATGGCCCTCACCTCCCTCTGACTCCAGAGGCTGAAGTCATTGAATCTCATATATCTACTTTGCAGGGACTTCACAGAGCTGATAGGAAGCACTAAAAGGCATTCCGTTGGGGTCCCTCTCCTCCCTCAGACCTGACTTTTGGTCTCTCCCAAAATCAGGACCCGTGACCTATATCCACCTTACTGTGCTCACCTTTGGACAAAGTGTCTGACACTGCAGGATTTCTAAGACAGAGAGGTCATCCTGGGCATGAGGAGTGAGAGTGGAGTGCCCTGGCAAGTGTGTCCCAAGGACAACCCTGACAACACAGGCAGCTACAGATTACTTGGGGGCCTGCTACCTGGTTCAGGGCTCCCATGCTTAACCACAGCCCTCAACTTGATCTAGCTGAGCCCAGGTCCTCTCTCCTGCTCCCATTGGAATCAAGGACCTCAGAACCAGGTTCTGAATTCCAGGGATACCTGAAGCAAAGAGGGTACTCACTGAGAATTCTCCACTGCAGAGTGCAGGGCTGTCAGCAGAGGCAGATGTGGGGTTTTTTGGAAACCCTCCATTTGGGATTTCTTCACTCCTCTGTCTGCCTCTGAAATTAACCTAATCAAGTCTAAGTCCTATCTCCACCCACCTGAAGGCTAAAGCTCAGAACAATACCCTCAGTGCTCTCACCTGAAGCTCAGTGCTCTGGTCCCAGTGAGGTGAAAGGGGGCTCCCTCTGGAGAATTCTGCACCTTGCTCTGCAGGGCAGGCAATAGAGTCTTTTCCAGAATGTTTTGAAACTCTCTCTCTGACATGGGACTTCCTCAGTCTTCTCTCAGCCCTCACCTTGAACTAACTGAGCCCAGGTTCTCTCCACTCCTCCCTCTCCACTGAAGCCCGGATCTCAGAACAAGGCTGTGACTGTGTGCTCTGCATGCCTTGAGGCAAAATTATGGCCCCCATAGGAGAATTGTTTTTCCAGAGTGCTGGGCTGACGACACAGGTAAATCTGGATCATTCCAGATCCCTCTCTGGGGCGGGGTTTCTTCACTCCTCCAACAAACCTTCGGTATGACCCGTAGCAGAGCCTGGGCCCTCTCAGCTCCTCTTACCTGAAGCACACAGAGCAGAACAGGACCTCTTACCCCTCTGACCCAGAGCAGGAGCAGTGAGCAGATGTCAAGTCCTGCAACATGTACCAAGTCTCCCAGGGCTGACAGCAGGAACAGAAAGGAGTTCATTAGGTCTTTCTCTCTCCTCCCTAGGGATTGGCACCTTGGTTCCGGGCAGAGCCGGCACCAAGCCCTCTATGGACCTGATTCTGTTTTTCACTGTCCCAGGCTCTACCTTCCAGCATTCCCTGAGGCTGTAGCTCATTCCAACAAATCAGCCCCTGTGTGATCCAGGGATGACAAGAGAGGAAGATTTGGATAGTTTAGGGACCCTCTTTCTAAATTGAGGCATCTCTACTCCTCACATAGCCCGTCACCATAACCCCTAACTGAGCCCCAGCCACTCTACTCCTCTCACCTGAAGCCTGAACCTCACAACAGGCCCTTCTGTTTCTCCAACCCAATGAGGTACAGTCAGTAGACTCCTTGTCCAACAACGTACCAGGGTCTGATACAAGGGTAGAAGGGGAGCTTCCCTGTCCACTAATCCTCCTTAGGTGTCATCACCTTGAGTCCTAACAGAACTTGAACCTCAGTCCAACATGGACCTGAATCTGTTCCCCTCTGCTGAGTTGCAATGTGATCTCAGTTGAAAATAGTTCCTTGTGGTTCAGGAATAAAAAATAGGCATATCTGGATTGTTTGGAGACACTCTTTCTGAGATAGGGCTTTCACACTCTAATCTCTACCCCTAACAGAGCTGGGGCCCTCTCCACTCCCCTCACCTGAAGCAGCCACCTCAGAACAAGACCATCACAGCACTCTGACCCCATCAGGAAGCAGGTAATGGATATCACATCCATCATTGAGCCTAGGGTCTGACAGGAAGAGACAAATGGGATTCTGTTGGTCATCTTGGTCCTTCTTAAGGGTCTTCACTTTGGCTCTTGTACAGCATAGAGATTTCTGTCATTTCTGAACCTGAAAATATTCACCTTGGGGGAAAGCCTGACTCCCAGGGCTCCCTAGGGCAGAAAGGAGGAGACGTTTATTTAACATAACTATTTGACTTCAGTAACCATGGCTACTACGCATGATTCAGGGCTGTATCTGCTTTTCCATTTCTCTTGCATTCTTTATGTTCTCATACATCTACTTTGCAGGGAAATAGCAGTTGTTTTTACAGCCAGTCGTCCCCCGCCAGGGTGGGCACAGGGTGTTACTAGCAGAATCTCTGCAGCCGTGCTCTCTCCACTCTCCTGCTGTCCTCGTGTTTCCCCTGGCCATGGAGACCTCTGGAGTGAGGCGCTGCCCCCCACTGTGCATTGTAGTAGAGGCGGGAGTTTGCAGCTATCTTCTGCCTCAGGCTGTCATGCTCCTCCTCTGCAGGCCCGGGTGCAGACCCCACCTGCTGTCCTCTATGCAAACTCCAGACCCAGGTCAGCAGTCTTCGGCCTCCCCCAGGGATCCCTCATGCTGTGAGGTTTACACTTAGTTGCTCATGTTGTTTGCTAGACTTTACTCCCTCTCTCTTCTGTTGCTTTCCAAGGTTAATTCAGAAAGCACAATGCTATGGCCTAATTTTTATGTAATTTTACCCTGTACAGGTATGACACTGAGTTATAAGGAATTTAAGGAAAATTGAGACTTTGACTATATTCCTTCTCCTGTCAATGAATATGACATATTGCTCTACTTATATGAGAATCCTTTTACCTGAATGTGTCAGTATAATTCTATAGTTGTGTCTATAGAAAATGTAAATTTTTGTTAGGCTTCTTTTAAGATATTTGCAGGAAATTTCTGCAGTAAACTAAAAGTTAAAGTTTCAAAACTGTGCAAATTTTAGTTCCTGAAGTGAGAGGTGCTTTTGTTAAGTGAAATAAAGTAGCCCCAAGACGACAAGTACAGCATGTTCTTAAACAGTCAACCTGGATGTACACCAGTGATTCCCAGAGGGTGGGAAGGGTGTGGGGGAGAGTGGATACAGCAAGGCTGGGTTTGAGGAGTGCGCGCTGAATCCGTGCGATGAAATATCACACTGAATTTCCACATTAATGTGTATAGTTTATACACATTAATCAAGAGTATAGTAATATATTTTAAGAAAAATAAAGAAATACTGTGGGAGTTTCCGACGTGCTAGCCTGCCCCACAGGGTTCAAATGTGACAGATGACACAATCACGTGATCTAATTCTTCCAAATGTCCCTGTTACTATCTCTGTTTCTCTTTGGAGAGACAGATTGTTATGCTGCACATCTAAAATGTCCCCCAAAAGTCTCCCATTCAGAGGAGGGGACTGGTGAACGGGGCGGGGGTCACTTGGAGCAACACTGGAAGGGTGTTCTCTCCCCTTCTCTCTGCTTCTTGGCTGAAAACTGTGACCCAGAATAAACCTCTCCTCCTTTCACTTGTGGCTGTCAGGTGTTTTATCCCTGGGATGAGAAATCTAAGAATTATCTATATCTATCTAAATAGATACAGACATCGAATAGATCAAGGTTTACTCTTTGCATATGGAGATGATGATTTCAGAAATAGTTGTTTTAGACTTTCCTTTCTCTCCTGTAATCCTTAATTTTCCATAATTAGTTGTACATGCAGATACATGTGGATCTATTCTTGGACTGCATTCTGTTACATTGATGTATTTCTAGACAGGTTTCACTGCCTTGTTTGTTGTTAATTTATAATTCTTGAAATGAAGTAGGGCAACTCCTTCAACTTTGTTCTATGCTAACAGTTTTCTTTGGTGGGTCTAGGTCTTTTGCATTTTATATGAATGCTAGACTCATAATATTTATTTATATGGCACTGAATCTATCGAGGTATTTGGGAAAATTGGCTTTGTAACTCTATTAAATTATCTTGGTAATGATCAATGTTTATCATTCAATTTATTTAGAACTTCATTATCTCATCCTTTTTAATATATTTCTCAATATGGAGATTTGTCTATACTTTTGTTAGATTTGTTCCTTTTGATTCATTCTTTTAAATCTTAAGTCATGCTGTTTAATGTAAATTTCCAGTTGCTTTTGTTTGTATAAAAATTCAAGCATAATGCTTGTGAATCCAGAGACATATCTAAACTCAATTATTTGTTCTAGAAGCATTTGCTTATTTGATATACATTTAGGCATATAATTTCTTATTTTCCCCAATAGTTTTACCTCTCCCTTTACAACGTGAAAACCTTTGTAAATATACTGTTCCATTAAACATACATTGAACAATCTCACCAAACCCAATCTTGCTCTGTGAATTCATAATTCTTCAATGCAAATTACTACAGCCACTATGAAAAATAGTGTGAAGGTTCATCAAAATATTTTCCTACATGCAGACATCCCACTTAACTTCCTGTTATATGACTTCCAGTTGCCTTGATGCTAAAGGTGTAGACGGCCTCCTTCCTGGACCCCTGTCCTCTGCCAACCTCATTTTGCTCCCCTCAAACCATGGCTTTGACACCCAAGGACCTAGAAGCAGAAAAGGGTTGCAGGAGGCAGTGGAACCCCTGAACAGTTCAGTTCTGGGTCCAAAGCTGACAACTGCAGAAAGGTGGGATTTTTTTGGACCCTCTGCCCTGGATGAGGTTTTCTCGCTCTGTCCTACTCATCTCACCAAGACCTAACACATCTTGGGACTTCAAGCACAACCCTCAGAATAAGTCTCTGATTCCCAGAGCCCCTGAGGTGAACTAGGATGCACACTGAAGAATTCCACATCAAAATTTACAGGGCCAGAGCTTGAAAATATCCCATAGGACTGGGCTCTCCTTCACTGTCTATCTTCCTTCTAAACGAAGTAAATTTCTGTAGTGGTCATCTTATGTAAACTACAGGAAAAATTTATTGGACATAGTTTCTATTAAATGTTAAGGAAAAATGAAAAAAATGAAGATAGATAAATAGGAAGTAGGGAGAACTTCTAATAATTCCTCAAATTATTTATTGGGTGATTTCAAAATCATTTCAATATATATGCTAATTTGTTTCATTTATACTGCTAAGTCCTCTTGGTTCATTGAAAAGAAAGTTTTGTGCTATTATCTATTTGCTTCTTTTTTGTAAGAGTCTTTGTCTATAACTTGTACTCTCACATTCTGAAAATTCTTTTGAAATTATGGTACACAGTGTATTAACTAATGTCACTCTTTAATTTATTATAAAATTTTGCTTTATTTTTTCATAGAACGAGTTTTTTAAAAAATTATTAATATCGACTTGCATTAAATATAAATTAAAAAATTACAGAACCATTTCTGAGTTGTTTAGGACCCCTCTTGTCAGGAGCAACTTCTTCATTCCCACAGGGTCTCCCCATCACCCGTAAAAGAGCCACGGCCCTCTCCGCTCCCCACCCATGCAGTGTGGACCTCACAGCCAAAGTGACACACTCAGGGTCCCCTGGGGTAGACCTGGGGGTGGGGCCCACTCTGCCCTGAGTGGTGCAGGCTGTGAAGAGAGGCAGAGCTGGATTATCACTTAGGGACCCTCTGCCTGGTGCGGGGCCTCCTCCTCCCACAGAGCCTGAAGGTGGCTGACTGAGCCCAGGGTGTCTTTTCTGCCACCTGAGGCAAGACCCCTGGAACAAGGCTCTACCTGTCCAGGTTGGTCCCTTGGGGCAACAAGGAGCATCCACCTGAGAATACTGCCCTGGGGAACAGAAGGGCAGCAGAGGCAGACCTGGATTATTCTGGGATGCCATCAGGGAGGGGCTTCCCAGTCCCCCTGACTGAGCTCAGGTCCTGTGTCGTCTCCTCACAGAAGCACTGACCTGAGGACTGGGCCGTGACTCCCAGGATCCCTGTGGCTGAGAGTAGGGAGGGACTCGTCCTCACCAATCTACCCCAGTGTGCTGCAGCTCTGACACAGAGGCAGGTCTGGATCCTCTGTGGTTCCTCTGCCTGGGGAGGGGCTTCCTTGGTCCCCCACACTCCCTCTCCTTGACCTCCCTGAGCCTGGTCCTATAGGTTGCTGACATCTGAAGGAGGGACCTCAGAACATGAGTATGATTCTCTGAGTTCCCTGAAGAGAAGGAGGCCCTCACCTGAGAACGTTTTTGTGTTGCAGGGCTGAAAACAGACATTTCTAGTTTGTTCTGGATTCCCCCCCTCTCGTTCTCGCTCTTGAGTTTCCTCAGTCCTTGCCCAGTCCTGCAACTCCTCAACTTGAGCTACCTGATCTCCAGCATTTTCTACTCCGAGGATCTAAACCTCAGTCCTCAAAACAAGATTCTGTTTTCCTGCAATCTCCCAATGTGGTGAAACGGGATGCTCTCCAGAGAATTCTGCACCAAGCAGTGCAGGACAGGTAACAGAGGTCTAGGTTCTGGCATCCTCTCTCTGGAGTGCAGCTTCCTGTCTTCCCTCAGATCTCACCTTGGCCTAATTCAGCCCAGGTCCTGTGCACTCCTCTCCCCTGAAGCCCAAACCTCAGAACAAGACAAGACTGCAGTCTGGATTTCCTGAATACAGAGACCTCCACCTGAAAATTCTTCCCCAGAGAGCATGGACAACAACACAGGGAAGTCTAGATTGTTTGGGGACCCGCTCTGGTGTGGGACTTCCTCACTTCTCACTTTAACTGAAGCTAGGCCTCTGTGCTCCCCTCACCTGAAGCAAGAAACTCAGAAGAGACTTCACCCTTCTCTGATCCCATGGGCATGATACAGTGGAGTACGCATCTGCCAACATGCCCAGGGTCTCCCAACATTTACAGGGGTAGAAGGAGATTCTTAAGTCCCCTCCTTTCTCTTCAGTGTTTGTCACCTAAATTCCTCCAGAGCTGGGATCCCCATCCTCTATGAACCTAACGGTGATCCCTTCAGACCAAAGCGCTCACTCCCTAGCTCTCCTTGGTGGAAAGAAGTTTAACTGGAAAATCCTCTTTGAAGGTGAGAGCCTGATGAGAGAGGGAGATCTGGCTTGTGTGGGGCCACTCTCTTCAGGTTGGAGCTTTCTTACACTTCCCATAACTCACCCCCTCGATGCCCACCTGAGTCTCTGTGCTACCTTCACCTGAAGCAAAGGACTCAGAAGACCCTCACAAAGATCTGACTCCATGGGTCAGGGAGTCAGTGGACGTCACATCCAGCCACGTGCCCAGGCTCTGACTGCACTCACAGAGTGAGATTTTGCAGTTCCCCTCCGTCCTCCCTGGGGGGCAGCACCTTGGTTCCTGGAAGAGCTTGGACCTTGGTCCTGACTGACTCTGCTGGTTTCCATCAACATTCAGGAGCTCCCTGTGGTGGCAGCTGTGTGGGGAGATGGGAGTAGTCAGGGTGGCATCACTGCCCAGGGGACTCCAGCACCACCTCTGGGGCCAGCCTGAGAAGCCCAGTACGTCAGTGACCTCTTCAAGAACAACCACACCCTCCTTTGAAATCTCTCACAAGCCAGAGGCAGATCTTCCCACACTTTCCTTCTAAAGGATTGATGTGAAGTGGGAAGAGGGTGAGTGGAAAGAGGGGATTGGGGTGAGCCCTGCTTCTGTGAAGTGATCCCACTTTTCATGGTCCAGAGCGCAATTTTTACCTTTCAGTGCTCACGTAGAGTCAGAAAGCTATTTAACCCCGCTACCAAATGAATAGGTAGATTTTGTGTGAACAGAAAGAGAAAGTATAGGAAGTATCCATGTAGACTATGCTTATGTGTACTAATAATACTATGTGTGAATTTATAAGTTTATGTATGATGTATATTGAAAAGACATGTTTTATGTATATATTTAAACTAACACCATTGTACATAGATATAGTACACTACATGTGCATATTTGATTATACAACATCTATCATTACTCTGCATGATTCAGTTTTTACTTGCTATCCTATTTCTAGTGCATTCTTTATATTCTATTAAAATAGCGACAGTTCTGAAGGCCAGTCCTGGCCCACTGGGGTGGGTTCAGGTGGTTATTAGCTCAGTCTCCAAAGCCGAGCCACCTCCTTTCTCCTGCTGTGTGCGGTTACCCGGAGCTCACTGGCATCTCTGGTATGAGGCGCTGCCTCAGCCCATGCAGAGATAGAGGCAGGAGTTTCAAAACTTTCCTGACCGATGCTGTCATGTGCTACCTATGCAGGCCTCGGCTTCCCTGCCCCTACCCACACCCAGGATTCAGTTCCACAATCTTTAGTGTCCAATAGGGCCTCCTCATGCTTTGTTTACATTGAGTTGCCTTTCTCTGTTTGCTAGGTCTTTTCTCTGTCTTTTCAGTTGTTTTCCATGGTTAATTCCACAAGCACAAGACAGGAACCCACATTTGTTTGTCACATTGCTCCCACCACAATCAGAAATTAGCAAAGGGCTAATTGCGTCATGTTTTTACTCCCTACTAGGCTGGCTCCAAGGCAGAACCAGCATGGGAGGTCTTGGAGCCACAAAACTTCTCAGCTCATGGCCAGGAAGCAGAACTGGGAACAGTATGGGAGTGAAGTGGACAGAGACCATATATATCATTACTGAAGGCCACACTCCCATGATCCCCACACCCATCTGGGGGCACGGTTTCTTAAATTGCTAAGTTAACCTGCTTGTTGACCTGTCAGGATTAATGTTCACAATTCACTCCCAGTGAATTTCACACCTAAAATGTCTCCTTAAACCACATTTAACCTCCACATAATCACAGTAATACCAACTTCATAATTCCAGATAATAGAACACAACTATCCCCCATGTGACTAGAAACAAAATAATCCCTTCCTCAAAATGTGAACAATTCCAGCCTTTTCAAAAAGTTAAAATCCAAGCCTCTTCTGAGACACATACCGAACTCTTAGCTTTGAACAATTGATTTGAGTGTGTATCCAATATCTCCATGTCAAATTCCTACCACAAAGGAATGAGGTAGTCAGAAGTGTTGTTTTTCTGTGTGTCGAATGCATACCTTCCCTGATAGTTTTAGTGTATTGACGGTGTATATATATGTCTTACAATTCAAGTGGGCATTGATTTCCTTATCCCCTGAAACTGTTACTATGTGTGGTTCATGTCATGTCTTCAAGCCCCACAGATATGTGTGATTGTTCTAGCCTTAGGCAGAATGAAGCTCATTGCTTCTCAAATAAGATGGGGATCTGTATATTGCACTGTGAATGTTGGCCATGGAGGAGACCAACAAGACATGCTTCAGACCTACCTCCTTGCACTGAATCCTATCCAAACTCTGTGCAGGAGAATCCTTCTGCAGAACCCACTGAATTCCCAAGAAACATTTTGCAACGTGCCTGCTCCCTGCATCCCAGGAACATGTTTTTTCAGAATGCTACAGAGTGTTGTACACTATCTTTGCCACAATTCGAAATCCCATGGTAGCCCTATACACAGTGATTTTATTAACATTCTCACTTACACGTTTATTTTCAAGGCTTTAACTAGGTCTGCTAATCTAAGCCTCAATTTAAGCATATTTTGAAAAATGTGAATTAGTGAAGGAACCATAATTGCAGTACTGTGCAGAATAATTTCCTTTTCTTGAAAATTACCCTTCCTTCATCTAGTCGAAGTTTCTTCCCTTGACTCTTCATGAACAACTGTCAATGAAGGATCTTTTAGCATATCTATTATTTTGCCTTCTTCACAATATCAAACCTGCAATCATACACTATATATCTTTTCATAATGATTTTGATAATTTTGGAGTCCTTTCATTTGTCTTGCTAATTCTACATAAAAATGTGAATTTCATTGATCTTTTCAACATTCAAACTTTCCTTGCATCAGTTTCTCTACATATTTTTATTTATTACTTTATTCTTTCTACCTTGTCCTTCATTATTCCTTTATTACTTTGTTAACTTTGATGGATTTGCTCATTTCCCAAGAGTTGTGGGCAGAGTTATTGAGGCCCTTTTTCTTTATTGTGGGCTGTACAGCCCATATTTCCAACTCCTGGTTTCTCTTCATCCACAACATTTATGATATATTTTTTGTTTCTTTCTATTTGCTTATTTATTTATGTATTTCTGCAGCTTTGGGAATCAAACCCAGTGCTTTGCACATGCTAGAAAAGAGCTCTACCAACTTTGCTATAGATTAAGCTCAAGTGATACACATTTTTGTTTTTGTTCATTTCAAGGTAACTACTACTTTTTGTGATATGTCCTATGCTCCTCTGGATATTATTATAGATTGAATTTTATCCTCTCACACAGAATTTATATGTTGATCCTCTTGAAGTACCTCAGAATGTGAGTGTGTTTGGCCATAGGTTGTTTAAAGAAGCAATGGAAGTAAAATGAAGTCATTAGGCTGAGTGCAAATTCTATCTGACTAGTGCCCTTTAAACCAAGACAAAGACTTAAATAAAGCCTCTGTATTCACTTGCTTGTAGTCATGTTCTTCTTGTTGACTTGGAAGATTACTAATTTGAGGATCTCTGCAGCAGAGCAATCTTATTATCAGTTTGCCACTAACATTCCTGTATGTATTGCCTTTGCTAGGTGAGTCATGATGTTATAGTTTCACTAGGTTACTTTTCTGGAACTGGGAGCCTACCCTTGTGGACACCATCCATGCTTTACTTGAGTCTGGGCAGGTGTCCATTGGGTGATGTTTTGATGTCAAAGATCAAAAACTTCTGCAACCTGATCACACTAAACCTTCCATATTCTGAACATATGACCACCAGGGAGCTATGCAGCTTAACTGTGTACACACAAACCACCAATTCCTTTTTGTCCAGTTACCTCTTCCCAGGCCTTAAGGCATCCTCCCTCTCTGTCCCATCAATATCTCTGAGATAGTAGATTTCACACTTGGTCTCTATTGCCATACTTTTGGCAGTCTTGCAAATAAAGTCTTTCTGTGTTACCAAACTTGTTGTTTCACTTATCATCATATTGTGCGTGGGGCAGGAAGAGCCTAGTTCTGCAAGAGTCTAGTTCTCTCTGAATATAGGAGAGTTGAACAATAAAGATAGATATCAGGAGTGTGCATGCATAAAGATACTTTAGATGATGATACATCATGTCTATGGCCACTTGCAAGCCATAGTGAGGTCTGAGGAGAATGCCTTCCTGTGGGCAACTCCATTGCAATCTTTTAGCTTCCAGTACTATGAGAAAATAAATGTATGTGGCTTATGTCATTCAGCCAGTGAATGACACCTAAGTAGTAATACAATATTTATAAAGAAATTAATGACATCTTTTTAAAACTTTCTGAAAAGAAATCTCTAGATGTAGATGCTTTTCCTGCTGATTTCACCCAAGCTTTGAAAAAATTATCAAAAATTCTACACACTATCTTTGCAAAAAAATATAATGGAAGGGAATAGCCTGAATTAACTTTAAGCTTATCAATACATTTATATAGAAGACAAGATAACACAAAGAAGGAAAATGATAGATATTCTTCCTGAACATAGATACAAAATTTCTACAGAAAATAATAGAAAATAAAACCCATAGATATATAAATATTATAATACAATATTATGCATTTCTGAGGAATGCATGGCAGATTCACTATGTCATAATAAATCAATGGAATAAGTGATACTACCAAACTAGTTATATAATCATTTAAATAGAAAATATAGTTCACAATAATATACAATATCCACTTATGGTTAAGGACCTATCTACAAATAAAAATAGAAACTTAGCCTGATAAATGATATCTATAAAAACTCTACAACTAATATCAAACTTTATAGTAAAAGACCAAATATTTTCCCTCTAAGATCGAAAACAAGGAAAGGATGACTATGTCCACTATTTCTTTTCAAAATGTTGGAATTCTTTTTTTTTTGTACTAGGAATCGAACTCAGGACCTTTTGCAGCAGAACCACTGAACTAGATCCCTGGTCCTGGAATTCTTGCCAATGATATAAATAAGGAATATAAATAAGAGGTATACAGATCAGAATGGAAAAGACATAGTTATCTACATTAAAAAATTTAAGAGGTTGGGTGTAGTGGTGCACGCCTATAATCCCAGCACTTGGGAGGCTGAGGCAGGAGGATCACTGTGAGTTGGAGACAAGCCTGGGCTACATAGTGAATTCCAGATCAGTTTCAACTACATAGTGAGACCCTGTCTCAAAAGCAAAAAAAAACTTAATAAAACTTCAAAAAACTCTCAGAACTAATAAGTGACCTTAGCAAGAGTCCCTGTTTGACAGTCAATACTTAAATATAAATTACATTTGCATATAATGGTTGAAAACTTTTAAAACTAAAATTATTTATATACCATTTTCCATACCCTCAGTAAACAAAATAATCACATAAATCCCTAACAAAATCTCCATGTAGAATCTGCATGATGCCAAAGAAAGAAATAAAGATAAAAATAAATGGATAATGAATTGTCCTATGTTCATGAACTGTCACAATACAATGAAGTAATCTAATCAGTTTTCACCAAAATGATCTGTATATTGAGAACACTGACATTACCAGTGGAACTTTTTATGGATATAGTCAGCTCATCTAAAATGTACATCAAAGAGCAAAGCAACAATAATAGTACAATATAGAACAAAAGGAAATACAGGTGAAGAAAGCATATTCCCTGCTTTTAAGGTTTACTACAAAGCTTTATTCAACAACATAATATGGTATTGACTAAGTGATAGACACATAGATCTATAGGACATAATAGAATCTAGAAATAGTCTAACAAATATATGGCCAATACAGTTTTTTTCTTTTTCTTTTTTCTTTTTTTTCTTTTTTTTTT
Organism: Fukomys damarensis; assembly: GCF_012274545.1. Lineage (NCBI taxonomy): Eukaryota > Metazoa > Chordata > Mammalia > Rodentia > Bathyergidae > Fukomys > Fukomys damarensis. The sequence continues at coordinate 123,801,197 of NW_022900951.1, read as the reverse complement.
TTTTTTTGGTACCGGGGATTGAACTCGGGTCCTTGCGCTTCCAAGGCAGGCCACCGAACCACTGAGCTAAAACCCTGGGCCCAATACAATTTTTTTCAAAGAACTAAATTTAATTGAAAAATATTACCACTTTCAATAAGTAGTATTGGAATAAGTGAATAACCATATGTTCCAAATGGACCTCAACCAAAATACACATTATAGAAAATGAATTCAAACTCCATCATTTACACACACACACACACACACACACACACACACACGTGTATGTCTAGTAACAGAAAATATAACACTTTTAAGACAACATGAAATTCAGTCTTTGTGACCTAGAATAACAAAGTTGTAAAAATGACACTATGAACATGTCAATAAAGAAAAAATTATACCGACCCTCGGCCTCCGCGGCCGCC
>NW_022900951.1:123787008-123800535 GCF_012274545.1 Fukomys damarensis | reverse complement strand
TGGCACAGACTGATGAATGCACAGGGGAGGAGGGAAGATGGAGTAGTCAGAATTAGTTCTGAGGTTGAGCATGGATCTTTATAGAGTTGGAAAAGATCTGAGCACTGGCCTGTACCTTAAGAATAAAGCAAAAAAAGCAAGGTGCAAAAAAGAAAGGAAGGTAGACAAAGTCTTGTTTTTAAGTAGCATCAAATGCTGAATGCCCATTATGTGACAGATACTATTCATTTCTGCAGGATAAATAAAATCCCTGACCTGACAGAGCTGACATTCTTAAGAAAAGTCTTGGACATTCTTGTTCAGAAACTAAGGGATTAAACTGTGTAAAATAAAACTTTGGTGGAAAGTTTTACTTGAAAAATAAAGTCCCCTTTTATAGGTATTTAAATGTGTTTTGTTTTGTTTTAGAAAATGGCTCCAAAGGTTAAATGAAGCTGGAAAAATACATAGATGCAGCATTGAAGCCTCTCCAGATGTTTGGGGCTAGTATTCAAGAGAGAAAATTGATCCCTGTGGATTAAGTAACTAGTCATAATGAAGAAAATTAGTCTTAAAACCTTCCGGAAGTCTTTTAACTTGAGTAAAAGTAAAGACGAAACTGATTTCATGGTAGTACAACAACCATCAATAGCCAGTGACTTTGGAAAAGATGATGCTTTGTTTGGTAACTGCTATGGTAAAGATATGGCCAATTGTGATATCAACAGTGAAGATGAAAAAGGTGGAAAAAATAGATCAAAAAGTGAGAGCCTGATGGGTACCTTAAAAAGGAGACTTTCTTCTAAACAGAAGCCAAAGGGCAAGGGCAGCACACCGTCAGGAAGCTGTGCGGACGAGGACACCTTTTCCTCCTCCTCAGCCCCCATCGTCTTCAAAGATGTCAGAGCGCAAAGGCCAATCAGGTCCACTTCCCTCCGCAGTCATCACTACAGCCCCACACCCTGGCCTCTCCGGCCCACAAACTCCGAGGAGACATGCATCAAGATGGAGGTGAGAGTCAAAGCATTGGTTCACTCTTCCAGCCCAAGCCCTGCATTGAATGGTGTTCGAAAGGAATTTCATGACCTTCAGTCTGAAACTGTGTGCCAAGAGCAAAATAATTCTCTTAAGAGTTCTGATTCTCCCAGTGGAGATTTGCATCTCCATCTGGATGAACATGTGTCTGTAGTTATTGGACTTATGCCTCAGGACTACATTCAGTATACTGTGCCTTTAGACGAGGGGATGTATCCTTTGGAAGGATCACGTAGCTATTGTCTGGACAGTTCTTCGCCCATGGAGGTCTCTGCAGTTCCTCAAGTGGCAGGTAGCTCTTTTGCTTAAGATGAGAATCAGGTAGACCAGGACCTAGTTGTTGCCCCAGAGATCTTTGTGGATCAATCTGTGAATGGTTTGTTGATTGGCACCACGGGAGTCATGTTGCAGAGCCCCAGAGCAAATCATGATGAAGTCCCTCCACTTTCACCTTTGCTACCTCCAATGCAGAATAATCAAATCCAAAGGAACTTCAGTGGACTCACTGGCACAGATGCCCATGTGGCTGAAAGTATGCGTTGTCATTTGAATTTTGATCCTAACTCTGCTCCTGGGGTTGCAAGAGTTTATGACTCAGTACAAAGTAGTGGTCCCATGGTTGTGACAAGCCTTACAGAGGAGCTAAAGAAACTTGCAAAACAAGGATGGTACTGGGGACCAATCACACGCTGGGAGGCAGAAGGGAAACTAGCAAACGTGCCAGATGGTTCTTTTCTTGTTCGGGATAGTTCTGATGATCGTTATCTTTTAAGCTTGAGCTTTCGTTCCCATGGTAAAACACTTCACACTAGAATTGAGCACTCAAATGGTAGGTTTAGCTTTTATGAACAACCAGATGTGGAAGGACATACATCTATAGTTGATCTAATTGAGCATTCAATCAGGGACTCTGAAAATGGAGCTTTTTGTTATTCGAGGTCTCGGTTGCCTGGATCTGCAACTTACCCTGTCAGACTGACCAATCCCGTGTCACGATTCATGCAGGTGCGTTCTTTGCAGTACCTGTGTCGTTTTGTTATACGTCAGTATACCAGAATAGACCTAATTCAGAAACTGCCTTTGCCAAACAAAATGAAGGATTATTTACAGGAGAAGCACTACTGAAAGATTGAGAACCCTGCATCGTGCACTTTGGGAAAAAGAAAAAGAGATTGAAATACAGTTTACAAACTTTCATTGCCATTAGAATACTTTTGCTGCCATAACTATTTTAGTTTTCTCTGTAATAGTCACCAATTTGTTTAGGGGTGGGGAAGTGTCTGCAAAGTGTCTTTGATTTATTGATTCTTTCAAAGGGTTGTCTTGCTGTTCTAGAAGTGTGAATTATCTTTCATTAATGTGCAGAATAATCACAATGTGAATTATCAGATTCTTATTGCCACCCCCAGTCCTTTGCTGCTATCCACTGTGATTTTTATGCATTAAAAGCACATTTCATGTGTATTCAGCCCTAAATGAAGTTGAATGAAGCTTATAGAATAGAATGAAAATTGCTTTGATTTTTAAATGACCCATTTTGAGAAGGTAGTATTGAATAAAAGTGTGTAATAAAACAATTTACATATACACTGAAAAAAAAATTATAATTTAGACTTACTCAAAATGAACACATTTGCACAAAGACACCATGAAAACTCAATATAGAAATTTTAAAAATGAGCTGGCCTCATGCCTTCCAGTTTCTAAAGCTAGCAGTGTTGCTGGGCATGCGTACTCAGGGTATGGAAAAGTACAGACTGCTCTACTGAGCTCATGAAGAGGATGGGGTTTGTGATGCTCTGCCTCTCTAACCAATGGACACCGAAGATCAAGAAGAAATATTTAATATTTTAATGGGCTAAAACAACAAAAAATATTATTTTTATGAAAAAAATGATGTGGTTCATGAAATCTTACTTTGATCATCTACTTATCTCCAGGAACTAATTCACAGCTTTAGAAATGTGAGTGAAAAATCATATCCCCCTTCTTGCCAGATTCTCTTTCATTGGAACAACTATTTTTGATCATAGTACCTTCCCCAAAAGTCTAATCTTGGGGGTCATGAGGCCTCTATGACAATTAGGCCTAAAACCCTGGCCATTCTATTGACAAGGCCAGCTCAGCACAAATGGAGTTCCAAGAAACTAAAAATTAAATTACACATCCTGATAACAGCAGTATATACTTTCCTCAGAAAAGATATACTTGAGAGCTGACCCAATCTAAGCTCTATAAGACAGGGAGAAGCCTCTCATGACCTCCTAGCTATCTGGAGGGAGAACCAAGTGCTTGAGCAAACCATCCCTTGCATTGAAAACAAAGTGCCCTGGTGGGAGTTAAAGCTTAAAGCTTACCGGGTCTCTCACTGTTTCTCTTGATGGAAGTGGTCCCCTTAAAAAATGAATACATTTCACCAGCACTGTCCAATAGGGGAACAGCCACTATACATTGCCAGTTAGTAATGAAACGTGACTAGTGTTATTGAGGAGATACAATTTTAATTTTATAGTTTAAAGTACAAACAGATAAACCTTAATGGACAGCACAGGTAGAGAACTTTAGAAACTAAACCTCTGGGGCAGGAAGTTCAAATTGCAGGTTCTTCTTCAAAATAAATTGAAAGTTTTCCAAGTTAGTTTTATAAAATAGCAGAGTCTTACCCTTGGAATGGAAGAACAAAATTCCTATATGATCAATATCACACAAATCATATTCACATCAGAAATCACAATCAAGCCTCAATCTCACAAAACCAAAAATACACATGAGATCAATATCGTTATTCAAATAAAATGTGCAAGCTATGCGAAACTTGCAAAAAAGGAACAAGACTTCAACTAGTCATGGAGAAAACACATGTGCATTTCCAAGGGACCCAAATAGGACAGACATCACGATGCCTGTGTGGGGTTTTACCCTGACCTGGCTCTTCAACACTCAGAAAACTGTGTGCGATCCAGAAACAGTGAAGAATGGGACTCATTTCATGTGGGGTGGGAACTAAGATAGTGATGCGGTTAGGGACACTCCCTGTCGCTGGCACTAACCTTGCCCCTTCACTGCCCCTTATCTCAGGATTGGGCAGCCTCTGACTCCTCTCTCAAAGCCTCCTCATAGAGACGTGTGTAGGACTTGGGATCTCTCTTATTAACCTTGGCTAAATGCTCTAGGACTTTCATCTTGCTGGTCTCAGCCTTGGCCCTTGGACCCCACAGAAACTCATAGCAAGCAGGATCACTATTGGGCACCTGGCGATATTCTAGATATCCTTCTTGTACTAAATCCTCTGTGATGAATTTCCAGGGCTCCTCAATAACAAAGTGATCCTTCTGAGGTAACATTTCCCTTGTTCTCAGGAATTCCCTTATGTCCTCCTCACTGGCACAGTTACCTTTTAAGAAAATGATAGTAAGGGTGACTATCAGGAGGTCTATTTTGGAAATGCTCTTGTAATCATCACTGAGTATCCTATTATATGTGAGGCCCAAGATAGGCAAAAGGACATATGTGTGGCCAGAGGAATCTATTTCCCTTACATCAATGCCAAAGCCCAGACACATGCACTCACAGACTGCCTTGAACATCAGAGGGAAGTGCTCATGGTAATCATGGTCCACAATTTGCAGCATCTCTGCCCTGGTAATTAGTTCCTTCTTTTGATACTTGAGGAGCAGGATTGGCAACAATTTAGCTACCTTGTCATCTAGGAACACATGGCACAAGAACTGAAGGACTAGTGACTGCTGAGAGGTGTATAGATCTTCTTCTTGCCTGCTGGAACACTCACTAGATTGCCTCCTTTGCCTGGAGGCCATGGCAATGGTGGACAGAAGATGCCCTGAGGATTCTGAGGACCACTTGGTATCCCAGCCAGAGACACTACTTTTGCTGTAGCAGGGATTTGAGTACTGGAGAATGAGGAGCCAGTGGAAGCAGTGGCTGCTACTTCCTGTCTCGTAGGCTTTAAAACCTGCACACCTGCCAGGCCCTGTGGCCTCCTCCTAGCTTGCTGGGATGTTTCCTCTGAACATGAAGATGTTTCAAGGTTCCTTGGGGTCACCAAGAGCTTGGTGATAATGGTGCAGATGCCTGAAGAAGAGAGGAAGACTATGAGTGTTCTTACATGACAATAGCACTCTTTTTAGCTCAAAGGTCCATTATAGGTCTTCTCTTTGGGTGGTGTTCACAGGCTCCTGTCCTCCAAAAGGAATTGTCCCTAGGAACCTGGGACAGGAAGTGAGACTGATCCTCAGGCTGCAGCTGAAGCACATAGGACAGGCTCTTGGACTGACAGTAAGGCTTGTGGGGCCTGGGCACAAGGATACCCAGGAACACAATTAGGGCATGTACCTCACCTTGACTCCTGGGGCTTCTGTGCTCTGTGATCTGGTGGCGCTGTCTCAGACCAAGACCTTCATCTCCTGGTTCCCGGAGCTCCTGTAAGAGGCATGAAGGGCCCCTCAGGCTGCAGAAGTGAAGGATAGTATTGGTCCTCCAGCGCTCATGTGATAGGGTGGGCTGCATTCTTTTTGTCCCCACTATTTGGAGTGAATGGCCCCCTCTCTGCTAACTCAGGACCCTCGACTCTCCTTGAGCAGGCCTTCTGTTGGCCTGAGCCAAACTCTCAGAAAAAAATGTCTCCCTCCATGATACATAACAGGAAGCAGCAAGAGGGATACACATCTGAACACAGCTGCTTGAGGGCAACATCTGGAGGGAGACAATTCATTTGGGTCCATGTGCCCTAGGAAAGGGAACCTGCTCTATCCTTATTTTAATAAATGGGAAGGTCTGGGACTCTCTCTTTGGGATGACCTGGGCCCATCTTTTTAAAATCACAACCCTCTCTCTAAGACACTCAGAACACTCAAAGAGGAAGTGAGGGGAAGCCAGTCCACCTGTGTTCCCCGGGTTTGATGAAAAAGGACAGGTTGAGGCTAGGCTATGGTGTGTTTCCTTGACAGGGTTCCCTCTGCCTCACCCAGCCCCTTGATAGCCCTGGATTCATACTTTTGCTGTCTGGATTTCTGCTTTGTATCCAGCTTTCATTTCACTGACAGAAATGATGCAGAACTAAGACAGCTGACTCAGTCTGACAGCACTGCCCAGGCTTCCCTGCATGACAGAGGACTCGGGGAACATATCTGGGGAGCAGCCCCCATCTGTGTTCTGGGCAGGTTATCCTCAGTCTTCCATTAGGGTAGTCACTTTGACTCTTGGAAGGTATGGGAAATGTGTGCCTCCTGACCAGGTGCTGTTCCCTGTGCCAACCTGAAGACAATCCCTCAGATCAAGTCGATCACCTCTTTGAGATCTCCAGGCTTCCCCAAAAAAAAGTGAGCAGGCACCCATCCTGTCAGGCCTACATGGGAACATCAGTGCCGACTACGATACCTGTGCTGCTCTCTCCTATAATGCAGGACCCTGCTATGGCCTAAGCCTAGATGTTCCCCCAAAACTCCCATGGGATCATAGGCAGGAAAATTTGGAAGATGGTTGAATTATGGGCGCTTATATCTAACTGTTAGGAAGTGGGGCCTTTTGGGAAGAAGGTCACTCTGGGTCTGATGGGACAGGTTATTATGTCTTCCTTTCTGGCTCTTATCTTCAGTGACTGCTTTCAGTGGGACTTGTGGTACTCAGCTTTCCACCTACCAGGCCCTTCCACTCTGCTGTTCTGCCCTGGAACTGGCTGACTATGGACTGGAACCTCTAAAAATTGTGAGCCAAAATCAACTTTTCCTTTATTGGATTGCAGGTGTTAGGTATTGTGTCTCGGCAATGAGAATATGAGTAAGATCCTCTGTGTGCTTCTGTAGTTTCTCCATCTTCCTCCTGCCCATAACTCCTCTTATCTCCCTGATGACTCCCCACTTTCCTGCCTGTGTTAGAAGTGAGCATGCCACTTAGGACTCCCAAGGACTGACCCAGGAGATAGGCAGACTCTCTCAGTCTATTTCTGGACAGCAGACACACTCAGGCCTAAGGAAGAGGCCATACATTAAGTCTGTCAGCTCACAGGGTCCTCTGCTTACTAAACATAAGCAGCTTCATCTGATGACTTGTGGTCACTTCTTGGACCAAGGCCCTCACGTCCCTCAATGCTTCCAACTGCAAACGCTTAGCAAAATTGCAAGGAATCAGTAGCAACCACCCGCTACCAGAAACTTCAGGCTAATAAATAGGGGAAACCAGGCTCTGTGGGTTACCTTCAAACTTTCAGTACTGGAAAATAGCAGAGTAGTGAGCAATAGCAATTCAGCCTATCCAAGATTCTCTTATCTCATCTTGGAGTGAGAGAAAAAAAGAAAACTGAGAGGGAGAGGGGGAGGGGAGGAGAGGTGGGGATATCCCTGGGAATCCAGAAGGAAACGATAGAAAAAGTAAAACCTACAGAGAAGTATGAAACTGACTACCACACAGAGAAGGGAAAAACACAGTCTGGACTTTCTAACACATGCATTACTGTCTTGTGGGAAAGAGATTGAATCTGTACAACCAAAGAGAAACCTGTGGGATTGCAGGAGGTCCCACTTAGAAAAGGCAGTTGTTCAATGGACTGGCAGTTGCTGTGATAGTATGGAATTCCACTCCCACAGAGCCCTTATACAGAAAACATTGGGTGACTGACATCTATGCAGGTGCCTGCCATATCCCTGGAGAGCGCATAGGTTTGGTTCCATTCAGGGAAAGGGTTAAGTATTTAAACCTGGACTCAGAACAGCTACAAGACAGCTTCTCTTCAGTGTTGAGAGAGGTTGAGAGAGAGAGGCAGAGAGAGAGGCAGAGAGAGAGGCAGAGAGAGAGGCAGAGAGAGAGGCAGAGAGAGAGGCAGAGAGAGAGAGGCAGAGAGAGAGAGGCAGAGAGAGACTGACTCAGGTATTTGCCCTAGACAGATGAAAGGCTTAAAAGAGACCTCATGATGGGTTTGAGCTTGACTGGGAAGGAAACAGGCCCTCTCCCTTGGGTCAGAGGTCAGGCCAAGAATGAGTTGCTCTGGATTTGAATGTTTTGGCTTTGTTATTTGAACTCTTGCCCTTTTCCTTGTACCCTTGGACCCAGCATGGATCTGGGGACTGGCTGACTTCTTTAACTACCAATGTGAGCAGGGATACCTCGTGACTTGGACAAAGCTACAGCCTGGGAAAAGCAGAGGGACATCTAGGAAAATCAAGAATTGCTGCCCTCCAAAATTCTGGGTCCAGGAGGAAATTTCATTTAAAATAAGAAAAAAAACTTTTTCCTTAACTTTTTTCTCATATCTTTTTTCTTTTTTCCCATTCTTCTTTTAATCTTTCCTTATTTTGATTCTCCATTATCTCCATATTTTTATTCTCCATTATCTTTGGTTTTTCTTCAGTTTTTCTTGTTAGCTCTACCTAATTTTATAAATTTTAGTCCTTCTACTCCCTGATAGGATCCTTTGTCCCACTTCTCTGTCCTCCTGCTCTTATCATATAATTTGACCTTTCATATTTTTCTTATTGCCTTCTCCCTTTCCAAGAACCGTATATCTTTAATAGAATTATTGAGATATATTAATCTTTATACAGTTAGTTAAGACTATAATATTACTATTTACTTTTACTATTAACTTTTTACCATTAGCAGAGCTATAGCTGTTGCATTTAGTACATATTAGCTATATGTCAATATCAGGTTTTTCTTAATGTTTACACTAAAATTGTAGATTTTAATAAGTGGTGCTGGAAAATCTAGATTTCTACATGCCAAAGACTAAAACTAGACTCATGTCTCTCACCATGCACTGAGCTAAAATCAAAGCGGATCAAAGATCTAAATATAAAAACTGAACCACTAAACCTGCTGAAAGGGAGAATACGTAGAATGCTTGAGGACATAGGGTTAAGCAAAGACTTCACGAATAAAACCCTGACTGCACAGAAAACATTACAAAGAATCAAACACTGGCATCTCATATTATTAAAAAGATTATACACAGCAAAATAAATCACCAATGGAATGAAAAGATAACCCACAGAATGGGGAAAAATTTATCCAATGGTATCTAGAACATATGAAGAATCGAAAAAAAATCAGGCCCTCCAATTTAAAGACTCAATCCAAAAGTGGATATCTGAGATGAATACACACTTCTCAGATAAAGAGGTAGAAACAACAAATACATGAAAAAATGTTCAACATCACTGCACATTGAAGAGATGTAAATTAAAACAAGGCTGAGATTCCATCTTGTTCTAGAAAGAATGGGTATTATCAAGAAATCAATCCACAACAAATGCCAGCAGGGCTCTGGGGGGAAAAGAACCCTGCTCCACTGTTGGTGAGAGTGTAGACTGGTGCAGCCATTCTGGAGATTAGTGTGGAGATTCATCAAAAAATTAGGATTAGAGGTCATCTCTCCTGCTCCTACCTGAAGCAGGAACCCCAGAACCATGTTCTGACTTCAAGGGGTGGCCTGAGGCAATAGGAAGTACTTACCTGAGAATTCCCTATGGCAAAGAGCAGTGTAATCAGCAGAGGCAGATATGGGGTATTTGGTGACCTTTCACTTGGGATGGGGCTTCCTTTCTCCTTCTCAGCTCCTGAACTTAACCCAATCAATTTCAAGTCCTACTTTCTCAGGCCACCTGAAGTGTAGACCTCAGAACAAGGCTCTGATGCCCAGGGTAACCTTTGACGCACCTAACATACCTCACATCTAACAATTTGTGCCTGTGTGGTGCAGGGCCAATGGTAGGGGTAGATCTGGATTAGTTGGGGAAATTGTATGTTAGGAGACTAAGCACATTTCTCATTACTAGGCTCCAACTCTCCTCACCTGGTAGCCTGAGGTCAAACGGATGCTCCTCTGAGAATTTTCACCTAGTGCTGGGCTAACAACAAAGGAAGATCTAGGTTATTATGGAAACCCTCTCTCTCGGGTGATGCTTCTTCACTTTGCCTTCAGCCCCACCTTGACCTACCTAACTCCAGGCCTTTTAGTCCTCCAACCTGAAACTTGGTCCTCAGAAAAAGTCTGATTCTCAGCACCCAGTAAAGAGAAGGAGGGAGTTCTCTTGAGAATCTTGCACTGGGTGGTGCAGAGCAGGCAAAAGAAACTTTTCTAGAACATTCAAAAATCTTACTGTTGTGGGGATTCCTCCGTACCCTCCCACAGTGCCTCACCTGGACCTAACTGCTCTCGGGCTCTCTCTGCTCCTCTCAAATTAAGTTCAGTCCTCAGAACAAGGCTCTAATATCCTCTCAGGTCCCAGGGAGGACAAAGTGAGCCTTTTGCAGAATTCTGTACTTTTTACTGCAGGTCAGGCAACAGAGGCTTTTCTAGACTGTTCTGGGACCCTCTCTCTAGGATGGGGTGTTCTCAGTCCTCCTCAGCCTTCACCTTGACCTAACTGAGCACAGGGCCTCTCCATTCCTCCTTCCTTCCTGAAGCCTGGAGGTTAGAACAAGGCTCTAACTCTGCACCTGGGGCAAAACCTGGGCCCCTACCTTCCAATTCTTCCCCGGTGTACAAAGCTAACAACACAGGTAAACCTGGATTGTTCCATGTCCCTCTCTCTGGGTTGGGGCTTCCTCACTCCCCCACAACCCTCATTTTGACTCCTAAATGAGCTGAGCTGAGCTGAGCTGAGCCCAGCCGAGCCCAGCCCAGCCCAGCCCAGCCCAGCCCAGCCCAGCCCAGCCCTCTTAGTTCCCCTCACCTGAACTGTGCACTTCACAACAGGATCTCCTGTAGTTCGGACCCAAACCAGAAGCAGGGAATGGACGTTATATCCAGGTACGTGCACGGGGTCTCTCACATCTCAAGCAGGAGCAGAAAGGAATTCTTCAGGTCCCTCCCCCATCCTGAAGGATCCACACCTGGTTCTTGGCAGAACCTGTAGCCCAGTCCTTTATGGACCTGATTCTGTTCCCCACTATCCAAGGAGCTATGTTCCTGGGTCCTCTGAGTCTGAGGCTCATTCTAACAAATCGGCCCCTGAGTGGTCCAGGGCTGACGAGAGAGGAAGATCCGAAAGTTTGGGGACACTGTCTCTGGGTTGGGCAATCTCTACTCCCCCGCCACAGCCCATCACCATGAAACCTAACTGAATTCCACCCACTCAACTCCTCTCACCTGAAGCCTGAACCGCATAACAGGCCCTCCTGTTGCTCTAACTCAATCAAGCACAATCAGTGGACCTCACATCCAGCAACATCCCTGGGGTCTGACAGTAGGGATGGAAGAGGAGTCTCCTCCAAAGGCTCCAACCTCTCTAGGGACAGAAACCGGACGTTTATCCTCTGTGAACTGAATATGTTTCTCTCATTCCACAAACCTGACTCCCATTCTACCCTGAGTGGCAATGTGGCCTCAGTCGAGAATCGTTCCTTGTGGTGCAGGAATTTCAAAACAGGAATATCTGCATTGTTTGGTGACCTCCGTCTGGGATGGGGCTTACACAATGCCTCTTCAGCTCTCACCTCGACCCCTCAAAAAGCTGGGGACCTGTCTGAACAAGTGCCATTTCTGCAGGCTGTGGTCAGACATCTGATGTGGTTAGTATTCCCAGACCACTGGTGGAACTGGTCTCCAAAAAATTTTGTCTTGAAATGTCTGAGGGTGGCTTGAGCTTTGAGTACAGTTTTACTTCCTGCAATGGAATTCTTGTCCGTTTATTTACACCTGTTTGGACATTTATAGATTCTGTCACTTGAAGTCTATCAGTGTCCATTAGGATTTCACCTGCAATGGGACAATCTAAATCATGGAAACTTTTTATTACAGAAAATCTGAAACATAGCAGAAAAGAAATTATTGTGAACTCTTTATATCTGAAGCCTAGCATCAGCAATGTAAAAGACATGCCAAATCTCATTCCATGTTTTCCTTCATCTATGTACATCACAGCCACTAGAAGAATGTAGAAGAAATTAAAAGAATTCCATTATTTCATCTTTCAATATTTCAATATACATTTGGAAATAATAAGCACAATTCAAAATAAATGCAATAGTTATCATTTCTGAAATGGATAAGTGATCATCACATATTCAACTCTATTAAATACTTTTCTGATTGACTCATGCTTTCGAAGTAGCATCTCTGAATGCATATTCAACTATGGAACATAACTGTAATTCTTGTTATGTCACTTAGTTCATTTTTAATCTCAGCATTTCCTCCTCTTTCTCTCTTTTCCCTTGCAGTTGGTCTAGTTGTTGAAAGCAGAGGGCCTCTATTTTCTGTTTGCCATATTCTGGATTTTGCTGAATGCCACACTATGGTCTGTTTTAATATATTCTTCATAGCCTAGTTTCTGGGGCCTCATGATTTCACAGTTTCATCTTGTATTATGACCTTCCCCAATCCTAAATTCAGCTCCCTCCATCAGTGAGAGTCCTCCTGGATACTGCCCACCACACAACCTCTATTTAATTAATGGTTCAGCTCCAGTATACTGGAGTTGGAGATACATATTTGTTGAACCTACCCTTGTACCCCACAGGGAACATCTGTATTAGCTGGTATACAGTATTTACTTGAAGCTCCCTTGACCTTTAGTCTCACTGTATTCTCATTTCCAATGGTGATTTCTTCTTACCTGCTTCACTGACATTGTGAATTCAATTGTAATACACTTAGGATTTTTCTCACTGGTTACATTCTACATTCTATGCTAATATTATTATTATTTAAATTTGCATACATTAAGTTTCTCTGTGCTGTAAACTTTTAGAAGTTTTGACAAATGCATTGTGCTTTCGTTTGAATCAGGTAGGACTGCTTCAGTAGGTTTCTTCTTGCCAGACACAATATCTGACATCTGCAACATAAATGTATATAGGATTTATCGACTCATGTGTTCAGTCTATAAAAGGCAGACTCAAAGATAGGAACACTGTGGGGGAAGGACTTGAGGAACAAAACTGCTCAATTTCTAGTGGCAGGAGGCAGAGCTGGAGAAGAGCCAAAGAGAGGTAAGCCAGTTTTCGGCATCCATGACTAATACTGTCACACCCAGGAGCATGTTGTACTAACCTAGTAGGTTTTCCTTAGTATAATGCAGTGGACATTCCAGAATTAACATTCAAAATTCATCTGTGGTCTTCACACCCAAAAACATCTGTTTTAACCATAATCTCCAAAGGAAGACAATACCAAGTTCACTGTTCCACATAACATAATGCAACTATCCTGTATATGACTGAAAATGGAATAATTTTTCCCCAAATTCTCAATAAGCCCAGCATTTTTCAAAAGTCTCAGTCCAAGTCTCTTCTGAGACCTCCAGACAAACTCTGTGCTTTGAGCATTGACTTGAGTTTGTATCCAACATCACCTACATATGTGAAGACTACCACAATGGAAAGAGTTAATCAGAAGCATTTTTTTCAGCTTTAATTGAGTTTATTGGTATATTTTAGGGATACAGTACAGTTACATTCATTGTTGGGATCTTGTACCTCTACATGACAAGTCTTGGTTCTCATTTTTTCCCCTTACCCCTGCCCTCCCTTCACCCCCTCGTCCCCTCCCCATCT
>NW_022900951.1:123782906-123786626 GCF_012274545.1 Fukomys damarensis | reverse complement strand
ACTTTATTTTCATCTTTTCATTATCTCACATTTTTTTCTTTTCCCTTATTACCCTTCCCCTACCCATCCCACCTTCCCTACACCTTTAGCTCCTTTCTTCCCATTTCTAAATGTCAGTAATCTTATTAGGATCTTATGTATTATTGCAGATTATTCACACCAGGGAAACTATTGGTATATACACATATGTGACTTATTTATTTCACTTAGGAGTATATCTTCAATATAGAAGCATTTTTAAATGACCAAGGCATACATTTCCTCATGGTTTTAGTATTCCTGAGCATGCATATGGCTTGGGATTCAAGGATGCATTGATTGGTGGGGTTTCTCCTTTTTCCTCTGAAACTCTGTTATCATGCATGGTTCGTGTCCTGTCATGGAGCTGTGCAGACCTGGTGTAACTTGTTCTAGCCTCAGAGGGGGCGATGTTCAGTGCTTCTCAAGTAGGACAAGGGTCTGTATATTTAGCTGTAGACATTGGCCATGGAAGGCCCTCTCACTCATGCTCCATGCTCACCTCCCTGTACCTAATCCCGTCTCGCAGTTCTGTGAGGGAGAGTCCTTCAGGAGAATATTCTGAATGCCCATGGAAGGACTTGCACCATCCCTGCCCCCAGTGTTCAAGGTTTGTATTTGGTGGAATGCAGGAGCAACATTCCACATTCTCCTTGCCACAACTTGGAATTGCAGGGCAACCTGCACACAGTAATTTTAATACCACTGTTGCATACACCATTGCTTGAAACAGTATGCACTTACCTCACTGTCAAGTTCAGTAGATTGTTAAAAATGTATAATCACCAAGGAACCACAACAACAGCATTTATTGTATGGAATAGATCTCTGCCTTAAAAATTCCCCTGCCTCCATATAGTCAACCTTTCTTCACTTTCCTTTTCATGAACCACTGTCAGGCAGTGATCTTTTATTATTTCACTTATTTCTCCTTTTCCAGAATGACAAACCTGCAGTCATGCACTATATATATTTTCACTACATATGTTTTATCTTTTTTAGTTTAAAGGTATGTCTATTTCATTAATCTTTTCAAAATACAAAATTTTTCTTGCATCAATTTTCTCTAATTATTTTTATATTCCATTTAATTCCCTCCACCCTTTTCTTTAGTATTCCTCCCTTTTGAGTGCTTATTTTCAGATGGGTTTTCTCTTGTTCTCTCAGTTTTTAAGACTCAGTTATTATTGTCTGATATCACTTTCCTTTTTCAGGATGTCATGGGCTTTATAGTGCTAAATTTATGACTGATGTTTTTGTGCATCCTATAGCTTTTTTGATATGTATTTTCCAGGGCTTTTTGCATGCTAGGCAAGATCTCTCCCAACTGAACTACAGTCTAAGCCCAAGTGATATACAGTTTTGTTTTTGTTCATTTTAACATAACTTCTACTTTGTCTTGTCACATTTCCTGTACTCCATTTGTTGTTTCTAATGGACTGAATTTTGTCCCCTTACTAGCATATTCGTACTACAATCCCCCACTCAGTACCTCAGAATGTGGTGGTATTTGGATGTGGGTGCTTAAAGAGCTAATACAGTACAGAAATAACACAAAAATTAAGAATATGGGACTATATCTAATTGAAGAGATTCTACACAACAAAGTAACCAACCTAGACTGTGAAGAGACAACCCAAAAAACAGGAAAAAAAATTGCCCACCACTCCGGTTACAAAGGATGAATATCTAGAATACATAAACAACTGAAAAAGTTAAATTGCCCAAAATAAAAGGCTCAATAAAAAATGGACAGTTGAAACAAACAGACATTTCTCCAAAGAAAAAATTGAAATGACCAATAAGTACATGCAAAAAGGCTCAACATATTTGGTCATCAGCAAAATGCTAATTAGAATAACACAGACATTCGAACTTCCTACAGGAAGAGTTGCTATCATCAAGAATTTAAAAGTGACAAATACTTGAGAAACTCCACAGGAAAAAAGATCCTTTCTGCATTGTTGGTGAAAGTATAAACTAGTATATCCACTTAGGTAAAGAGTATAGAGATTCCTAGACAAATTAAAACTTGAAATTCGTTGGACCTAGCCTTTCTAGGTGTCTTTGAAAGAGTGAAAACATATTCCAGTGATATATACATATCCATGTTTAGAGCAGCACGACTCATAATAGCTAAACTTGGGAAGTGGACTATATGTCTAGTAACAGAAGCATGCAAAAAAGAAAATGTAGTATTTATACAAAATACAACACATCACTCAGTCATAAAGAAGGATACATTTGAGTTACTTTTAGGAAAATGGATGCACAATGAGACTGTAATGCTTAGTGAAATAAATCTGGCACACAAGCTTAAATGCACTATGATTTCTCTTATATGTGAAATCCAAACTACAAATAATTGAATGAGCAAAATACATGAGAAATAGCAAACAAGGAGATGGATCTTTTGCCAGTGGGAAGGGGTCCTCGAGACAAAGAAAAGGTGAGATAGAGAAGGGGAAATGGAAGTAAGAAAGGTTAAATGTATCTGCACGTTTCAACTCCCCAGGATGAATGTCTTAATTATGTATTACAAGTGTGTCCTAATAAAATTAAACAAATGGTTAATGGAGGTATCATGAGGTCGTTAAGGTCAACTTGTATTCAGTCTAACTGATATCCTTGAAACCACTTCAGATCCTGAAGAAAGCCTCCTGTTTTACATGCTCTTAGGTATTTCCTTTGCATTGACTTGAAAGAACTCTGGAGGTTCTGCAGGTTGTTTATCAATCACCCATGAACATTCCCATAGTTGTTACCTTTGCCAGGTGTGTCATGGGGGTAGGCACTCACTCTACCACTGAGCAACTTGTGAGCCTCCTGCTTTGCCACCTGACTATCCTGGGATTAGAAGGGGTCTCTGGCCCGGCTGCTGTGTCTTCACATGGCCTCTTGTCTGTTTCTGTGCCGAGATGGGGGTAGGTGGATGCTGCCACCCAGTGCCATCCAAGGGAAAGGCAGGCTCTGACAAACTAGGCTGTGTCCTCAGTCACCTTCTTTGTCAGTCTTGACACCGTGGGACTTCTGGCTCTTCCCAGAAGTCAAAATCACCATGAAAAGTTAAACCTTTTCAATGGTTTTGTCACTTCTAGGGTGAACATCACTGCTGTGCTGGGAGCAGAGCCAACCAGGGTCGTAAACTCAGCACCAGTAATGAATTAAACAGACAGGCAGAGTTGAAAAGGAAGACACTATGGGTAAGGAGGAAAAAGCAGGAGATAAAGCTGCCTTGAAGAGGGGACAGGGTGTTCCAGAAAGATGAACTTTCCATGGGCCTCTGTCCCTGGTTTCTTTTTATTGGGTGATAGGGTCCCTTCTTCCCTGGCACAATTTGACTGGCTTCCTGGGCCATCCCTAGATTAAACCAGGCACCATTACCTAACTGCATTCCTTGTGGTGGGCTTTATTTGACTTCTTTTGTCCATTTGTCCTTGTCAGGGCCTTATCTTTGGGATGAGCAGCTGGTTGATTAGGAGGGGCCTTAGAAGTAGTAAGGGGATATCTCTCCCCATCCCCCTTTTGTCTCCCTTGCATCTTATTGGAGGCAGGGAGGGATGACTATTTTGGCTTTGTGCCCCTGGCTCCCCTGAACACCTGTCAGCTTTTCCTCCGGTCTTTCGGTCTTTCGGTGGAAGTCCCACAACCATTTGTGCTATCTGGTGACTTTTGATGTCTCTCTCTCTCTCTCTCTCTCTC
>NW_022900951.1:123656121-123782825 GCF_012274545.1 Fukomys damarensis | reverse complement strand
TCCTTGTAATTTTCCGAGGGAATTCCTTTAGTAAAATTTTAACACTTTCTACTCAGGATCAGCCAGAAAACCTAATGAGGCCCTTATTCTGTTCTTTTACTGACCACAGACTCTGACCCCTACAGGGTATCAAGGGAACCAGGAGAGTACAAGTAAAGACATCTACTTTCATCTGCCTTGCAAGCGCAAGGGCCTGGTACAAGAGAGAGAGAGAGCGAGAGAGAGAGAGAGAGAGAGAGAGAGAGAGAGAGAGCAGGAGGACATCTACTTTCAGAAAAGTTTCTCCACAACTGATTCAGAAAGTGACAAGAACAATGGGATAGCACTTTGAGAAACAAGTGAAGTCACTGTAAGGAGGATTAATGCCAATGTGCCCCTAACTGTAATAAAATTTTTAAACTGAAACATTCATTGTATCTTTTATTTTCTCAGCACAGTTTTGCAGTACCTGACTACATTCTTCTTGTGGAGTCCAGACACATACCTAACATGATTTAAAAGTTTTTTCTTCCTTTTCTCTCACTCATACCCACTCCCTACATCTCTTGCTCCCCTTCACTTTTCCACAAGTTCTATCTCTCTTGCCTATTAGCTGTCTTTTGCTTTACTCTTCATTTCTAGTTTGGATTTCTCATATAAGGAAAATTATGTTGTATCTAAGACCACATGTCTGATACACTTCACTTAACACTATGATCTCAAGGTGCATCCCATTTGCCATGTTTTAAATCATACTGCTGCATTTTATTGTAAGAACATCAGCCCAGGAATTCTGTTGGATCACACACACCAACGTGGCCCTTGTTATTAGCGATTATTGTTTCAAAATCTCTTGTGCAAACCCCATGGTTGTTGCCGGTTGTGCAGACCCCTGCCTCCCCTATCTGGAACATCCCACACTTTACAATGAATCTGTATTACCAAATTCCACAGCAATTTTCTTTGACTTCAACCTCAGTGTTCTTCTCATGGTTAAAAAAAAAGTTATCTGTAACGGGAAAGAGGAATCATCTGGGGAGCTTCCTTCTAGATTGCCATGGAGTATATGCTTGGTACCTGCATTACGCCAGGAAATAATGTTTTGCTAATGTCTCTACCACACAAGCAAGAGATGCCCTGGGATGAGGGGGGCAGCTTGTGCTGCATTGCAAGGAAGAAAATGACTGCAGATGTGAGCATGTGTGGATGTCTGAAGCTTTTCATTTAACAGCCCATGTTCAGATCAAATACTGCCTTTACCTCAGGTGTCCTGTGTAGCTGGGTAGACAAGAGACCACCTGGTAGTTGTCTTGTATTCTGAGACACAGTGGCACGGGGACAGGCAGTATAGCTGAGTGGAGGGAAAAAGGATGGTAGCCACACACGCAGCAGGCCCAGCAGGCACTATGGACACAGGCACTTGGGGATGACAGAAGAGCAGCAGGCCAAAGGCAGTTGTGCATGCAGCACATTGAGGATCCCAAGAAGGGTGGCAGGGTGGCCAACCATGGGCCCAGTGAGAGGTCCTCTGGGTAGAAGAAGCAGTCCAATGGAAGAAGGGGATATTTTGGCCTGACTGATGTTGGTCACCATGGTCACAGAAGCCTGGATGCCCTCTAGCTGTCCATTAGCTGCCCATTGGCCAGTGGAGTGCCACAGTCTACCAGATAGGCTTGCGCTCTGACCCAGAAGTTGCTAGGGCCCCAGCATCCCTCAGAATTAGAGAGGCAGCTGGTGCTACCCTTGTGTGGGTGGCCATGCTGGATCTCCCCTCATAGATGTTCCATCTTCTTGTTGTACAGTGACTGTGGGTCTAGAAAGAGATCGCAGGTCTGGGAGTTCACTGACCTCAAATTGAGGTGCCTGATCCCTGGCCCTCCCTGTGCCTCACCTGAACCTCAGCCCTCAGAACAAGTTGCTGACTCTATTCTTATATTCCACAGAGGTGAGTTTGCTCTCCTGACAATTCTGGATCTGTGGTTCAGGGCAGGCGTAGAGTCTTTTGTAGAATGTTCTGGGACCCTCTGTCTGGAGGGTAGTTTCCTAAATCCTTCCTTATCCCTCTCTTTGACCTGACACCAGGCCCTAGTCAGTCCTCCCTTCTTCCTGAAGACTGGACCTCAGAGCAAAGGATCTGACTCTGCAATCTGGGTTCCATGTGATCAAAGGGGTCCCCACCTGAGAATTCTCTGGAGTGCAAGCTGACTACTTGTGTAAAACTGGATAATTTGGAAACTCTGTCTCTCTGTGGTGAGTCTTCCTCACTCCTCCGGCAACCCCTTAACATGACCTCTTACAGGGCCCAGTCCTCTCTGCTCACCTCATCTGAAGGAAGAAGCTCAGAAGAGACTTCGCCTCTCTCTGACCACAGGAGGCAGGAGCCAAAGTAGGTCACATCCAACAACATGCCTGAGATGTCCCAGGTTTGACTGAAGGAGTGGAATGGGATTCTTGGGGTCCTTTCTTTCCTCCTTAGGGGTCATCCCCTAGATTCCTGCAGAACCCAGTTTTCCATCTTCTGTGGATCCAAGTCTGTTCCCTTCACATCAAGGCTTTAACTTTCTCCTAGGCTGAAAGAGGTCTCAATTGAAAATCTTTCCTGAGGGAGGAGGGCTGACAAGAGAAGAGACGTGAATTGTTTGGGGACCCTCTCATTAGGTTGGGGATTCCTTGCACCACCCATACGCTGTCACTTGGACACCTCACTGAGCCAGGATCTTTCTGTTCCTGTCACCCTGAAGCAAGGAACTCCAAGTAAGGCTGCATATAGCTCTGTTGGGAGTAGTTGTTGTCATATCCAGTGCTATGTACAGTATCTGACCCCCAGATCTGAACTGGATTCGGCAGAATATTCCGTCTTCCTTGTGGGTTGTCATCTTGTTTCCTTGGTTCCCTGGTTCCTGGCACAGACTGGACCCTGGCTCTGCCTACCTCACTGGCTCTCCAACTCCAAGAGTCCCCTGAGGTGGCAGCCATGGGAGGGGAGGGACAAAGTCAGGCTGGCATCGCTGCTCAAGGTCTCTAGGGCTGAACTCTGAGGCCAGGCTGAGGAACCCAAGATAGTGGCGGCCTCTTCAAGGACAACCACATCCTCCTATTAGGTCTCGCACCAGCCCAGGGCAGACCTCCCCACCCTTTCCTTCTAAAAGATTGATGTTGAGTAGGAAGAGGGTGAGCAGCAGCAGGGAATTGGGGTGAACCACACTTCTGTGATGTGATCCTACTTTTCATAGTGCAGAATGTGATTTTTCACTTTCCAATACTCACTTAGGAACAGGGAGCTGTTTGACCTCTCTGCCAAATGTCTGTGTGGACTTTATATCAATAGAAAGATAAAGTGTAGAAAGTATCCGTATAAAGTACACTAATGTACAGTACAGGCACATGTGTGTAGTTTATATATATGTAAAATGGATAGATATGTACATATTTGTACAAATACATTTGCACATGGATGGAGGTACACTACATATGCTTATTGATGAAAGAATACTATTACCATGCATGATTCAATTTTTACCTGCTATCCTATTTCTAGTGCATTCTTTATATTCTATTAAAATAGCTACAGTTGTGAAAGCCAGTCCTGGCCCACTAGGGTGGTTTCAGGCGGTTATTAGCTCAGTCTCTGCAGCTGTGCCATCTCCTTTCTCCTGCTGTCTGAGGTTACCCGGAGCTCACTGGCATCTCTGGTATGAGGCGCTGCCTCAGCTTGTGCAAAGATAGAGGCAGGAGTTTCAAAACTTTCCTGACTGATGCTGTCATGTGCTACCTATGCAGGCCTCGGCTTCCCTGCCCCTACCCACATGCAGGGATGAGATTCACAGTCTTTGGTCTCCCTTAGGGAGTCCTCATATTTTGGTGTTTACATTGAGTTGTTTTTGTGTGTCTCCTAGGTCTCCCCCACCTTTCTCTCTTCTGTTTTTTTTCCTCCATGGTTAATTCCAGAAGCACAATACAGTAACCCATTCTTGCTTGTCCCATTGCTGCTGCAACAAACAACAACTGCAAGGAGTAAAGGGTTAATGAGCCCAAACTTTCAGTCTGTACTAGGCTGGCTCCAAGGCAGGAACAGCATGGGAGAAGGTCTTGGAGACACAGAGCCGCTCCGTTCATGGTGGTCGGGAGACAGAACTGGGGAACAGTACCAGAGTGGAAGGGGCCAGAGACCACAGAGATTACAGAAGGCCACTGTTCCATGACCCCTCCACACACACACATCCAGGAGCATCCTATCCTAAACTGCTAGGTTAACCTGCTTCTTAATGCTGTCCAGATTAAAGATCACAATTCATCCCCTGTGAATTTCACACTCAAACACATCTTAATCCACATTTGATCTGCAAGTAAAGACCCTAATACCAAGTTCATAATTAAACCCAAGATAATTCACCTATCCCCTATAGGACTAAACACAAACTAATCCCTTCCCCAAGTTTGAACAATTCCAGCATTTTTCAAATGCCAAAGTCCAAATCTCTTTTGAGACTCAGGGCAATCTTTTAGCATTGAGCAATTGGTTTGAGTTTCTATTCAATATCACCTACATGACAAACATATCCCACAAAGAGACAAGTTAATCAGAAGTGACTTTTACTGTGTCCAAGGCATACCTTTCCTAATAGTTTTAGTATTCCTGAACATGTGTATGTCTTGTGATTCAAGTGTGCACTGATTGGTGTGGTTTTCCTTCACCCTCTGAAACTCTATTATCATGCATGTTTTATGTCATGTCTTGGAGCCCTGTAGACATGTATAACTTGTCCTAACCCTGGGTGGGGTGAAGCACAGTACTTGTCAAATAGGACAGGGATCCATACATTGAGCTGTATTCCAGGCCCACAACCCTGCACCCAATCTCTCCCCCAAACTCTGAGTGTAGTTCTTCTGAAGGACCCACTCAATTGCCAAGAAACATCTTGCAATAGGCCTATTCTGAGCCTCCCAGGTTCGAGTTTGATGGGAGTGCTAGATAAATATTCCACACTGTCTTTGCCACAACTTGAAATTGTGAGTCAAACCCACACACAGAGATTTTAACACTATTCTTGTGGGTACACTCATACTCAAACTTGAAAGACTACATTTGCCTTCAGTGTCAATTTAAGTGAGTTTTGACAAATATGTAATTGTGAAGGAACCACAATTACAGTATTTTTTAGAATAAACTTCCTTCCCTAAAAAATTACCTTCCCTTCACCTAATAAATCTCTCTTCCCTTCCATCTTCATGAACCTTTATCTATCATGGATCTTTTGTCATCTGTCTTACTTTGCTTTCTCCAGAATGTATTATGATTATCCACTATACAGCTTCTCAGAATGACTTTGGTAATTTTGTGCTCCTATTATCTTGTTTAGTCTAGCTAAAGATGTGTCAATTTCATTCACCTTTTCAAGTCAACCTTTCTTTACATTAATTTCTCCACTTACTTTTATTCTGTTTCATTCTTTCTACCTAACCTTCATTATTACTCCCTTATTTATGCTTACTTTGGGTGGATTTGGATTTGCTCTTTTCCACTCTCTAGGTGCTGCAGACAAGATTATTGTTTTAGGTCATTTTTCTTTCTAAGTTACCCACATAGCTCATATTTCTGACTTCTGCTTTCACTGAATTCACAATTTTATGATATGATTTTTATCTTTTCTTTTCTTATTTTTGGAGTACTGAGGTCAAACTAGTGCCTCATACATGCTAGGCAAGAACTCTACCAACGGAACTATAGAGCAAGTCCTAGTTATGTACATTTTTATTTTTGTTCATCTCAAGGTACCTTTTAGTTTGTCTTGTGATATGCCTTGTGGTCCACTGGATGTTATTATGGACTGAATTTTGTCCCATCACTACCAAATTCATTTATTTGTCCTCTTGCAGTGCCTCAGAATGTGACTGTTTTTGGCCATGGGTTCTTTAAAGAGGCAATGGAGGTGAAATAAAGTCATTAGGTTGAGCTTGGATTCCATCTCACTGGTCTCCTTCAAACCAACAGAAAGACCTAAATAAAGCCTTATATTTAGTTGCTTTTAGTTACTACCTTTGCATTGACATGAAAGATCACTAATTTTAGAGTTTCTGCAGCTGAGAAATCTTAATCTCAGTCTTCTACTAGCATTCCTGTAGATGTTGGCTTTCTAGCTGAATTATGATGATAAAGTTTGTCTTGCTTTCTTTTCTGGGACTGGGAGGTTGCTCTGGTGGACACCATCCACTCTTCACTCAAGTGGGGAGGTGTCCAGTAGATGATATTTTTGATGTCAAACATCCAAAACTTCCACAGTCAGATTATAATAATTGTTCCATATTAAGAACATATGACCACTTTGGAGCTATGACGATTGTGCACATGCAGACCACTGATTATTTTGCATCCAGTTACATTTTTCCACTCCTTAAGGCATTGTCCCTCCTTGTCCCATTTCAATCCCTGGGTCACAGATTTCAAAAATTTCTCCCTCACCATGCTTAAACATCTTGCAAATAGTCTTTCTGTGCTACCAAACGTTTTGTTTCAATGATCAGTGTATTGTGCAGTGGGCATAAAGAGCCTGGTTCAGTAACATCCTTTTGAATAAAGTAGATTTAAACAATAGAGAAATATCAGGTCCATGTTTTTGTGCAATGTTTATGTGCAAATACAGCATGTCTGTGGCCACCTAAAAGCCAAGGAGAAGAGTCTCAGGAGAATGCATCCCTGTGAGCAGCTCCATCCCAGTCTTCCAGCCTCCAGGACTATGAGAAAATGAATGTCCATGGTTTAAAGCACTCACCAGTTTGTGACACCTGATCGTAATTCAAAAAATAAAAAATGAAATGACATGTTTTAAAGATTTCTGAAAAGAAATATCTAGAATATAACATATGTATTGGTAATTCCATCCAAGTCTATAAAGAATTCTGAGCAATGCTATACAATGTCTTTCAAAACTATGAGGGGGAAAAACCATCTCAATTTATTTTATAAGGCTACCACTACATTCATATCAAAACCAAGGTAGGATAACAAAAAGAAGGAAAACTACAAGTATCATTCAGGCACATAGATACAAAATTTCCCAACAAAATAATAACAAAAAGCCAATAAATATATAAAAATTATAATATAACATCATTAAATGGGATTTTTCTGGAGAATGCAAGGCTAATTCAATATATCATAATAAATTAATGTAGTAACTGATAGTAACAAAGTAGTTTTATAATAGTTTCAAACTAAGTAGAAAATGCATTTGACAATAATATACAACCTCCACCAATGGCGAAGAACCCCCATTAAAGGAAAAATAGAAACAGCTGGATATATGATATTTTTAAAAAATCAACAGCTAGCACCAAACTTTGTAGGGAAATGTGAAATCCTTCCACCCTAAGATCAAAATCAAGAGAAGGATGTCTACTCCCACTTATTCTTTTCAAATTCTTATTACCAGTGGGATAAAATATTGAATAAATATATGAGGGCATACAGATCAGACTGAAATGAGGCATAGTCTTTCTCAAAAGACATATTTCTCTACATGAAAAAATTTAGGGAAACTTCAAAAAACTCAGTACAAGTAAGTGAGTTTACCAAAAGCTAATGATAGACACTATTAATACATAAACAAAAATTATATTTCTGATTTTTTGTTTCTTTGGTACCGGGGATTGAACTCGGGTCCTTGCGCTTGCAAGGCAGGCCACCAAACTGCTGAGCTAAATCCCCAGCCAAAAATTGTATTTCTATGTAATAATTATAAACTAAATTGGAAACTAAAATTATTTAAATACCATTTTCAATAATAGAAATAAATAAAATATTCACACAAAATCCTAAAAAAAAATGCACATTATCTCAAAACTACAAGATCCCAATGAAATAAAGGCCAAAAAAATAAAAAAATGGAAAATCATCCTGGGTTCATGAACTGTCTCAATATAGTGAAGCAGTAATTTCTCACCAAAAAGGATCTTAGAGTCAAAGCAATGGCAATCAAAATCCCAGTAAAATTATTTTACATGTAGGTATGCTCATCTAAAATGAACGTAAAAGGGCATGGCAAATGTAAGAGCACAATTTTGAAAAAGTAAAACAGAAGTGATGAAATCATACTCCCTGATTTTAAGATTTAGTACAAATCTTTATTCAGCAGCACAGTGTGGTATTGGCTAAATGATAGACGTATAAACTTATGGAACATAGTGAACTCCAGAAACAGACTCACACAAATATAACCCATTCAGATTTCACAAAAATACAAGTATTATAATGAAAAACATTGCCATTTATAAGGTAATGTTGCTGATCATTACAAATTAGTTTGTGGCAGCGTGAAATGGACTAATGGTATTGGAATGAGTGAATGTCTATGTCTTCAAATTGGACCTCTAACAAAACCTATATGAAATGAATTCAATCTCTTTGAGAGAGAGGAGAGAGAGAGAGAGAATTTAAATAATTTAAAAGAAAATATGGAGGAAAACCTTCCTAGTTAGGCGATGAGGTCTTAAACAACATCTATGAGCATGATTCATAAAAGAAAAAAATGATAAATTATACTTACTCAAAATAAAAAACATTTGTATCAAGAAAGTCAGCATGGCTGGGTGTGGTGGCACGTGCCTGTAATCCCAGCTCTCGGGAGGCTGAGGCAGGAGGATTGCTGTGAGTTCGAGACCAGCCTGGGCTACATAGTGAGTTCCAGGTCAGTCTCAACTACATAGTGAGACCCTGTCTCAAACCTCCCCCCCAAAAAAAGTCAGCATGAAAATTGAAGGTGCAAGGGAGTAGAAAATATGTGCATATCATGTGTCCAGTAAAGGTCTTATATGGACATTATATAAAAAACTATCAAAGCATCTTTGCATAGAAATAAGCAGCCTCAAGTTTTTTACTATTTTTATTAGTATGTGTTTCCAGTATATATTAAATTCCTCATGGAAAGTTAGTACATTTACATATCTCAGTTCTTATTTCCTCCCTTTCCTCTCCCCTCTCTGCCCCCTCCCTATGCCAAATAAGTCAACAGACACCACAGAAAATGTGCATTACATAATGATAAAAGAATTAATCCACTCAGAACACATAATAAAGGTAAATGTGTGCACCTAACTGTACAGCCTAAAAATACATCAAACAAACGCTAATGGAACCGAAAAGAGAACCGTCAAATCTGTAACACTATTTGGAGACTTTACCACTCACCTCTGAGTGATGTTAATGAACAGAATTAACAATTCAGAAGGATCTGAAGGAAGGACATTTGAGGGTGCACATTATTTTCAAGTGTATGTGGAATGTACACCAAAGTAAGCTATAAAATATCTCTTACTATGTTAAAGCAGTTGGAATCATGCAAAGTATGCCCATGGTATGAATGCATCATCAAAGAGCTTGCATTTTAAATTTAATCTCTACATCAAAAATGTTGAGAAGTTCGGTCTAAGGGGGGATGCTTAGGTCACGAGCATTTCATCCTCATGAATACATTGATGCTCATTGTAAAAGGTCTGGAAACTGCTTGTTTGGTGATTTGCTCTCTCTTGCTCAGTTCTTATCCTTCTGCCATGGAAGGAGGCAGCAAGAAGTCCATGGCCAGATGCTGAGGACTTGACTGTGGATTTCCTGGCCTCCAGAACTGCGAGCTGATACGTTGCTGATCATTACACATTAGTTTGTGTCTGCGTGAATTGGACCAAGACAAAGTGCCCTCCAACTTTAATGAATTAAACTCAAAATATCAAAGATATCTACAAATCTACAAATGTTTTAAACAACACTATAAGACACATTTTTTTTTGCCAATCTAGATTTCAGAAGAAATCAACTATTCATTGAAATTAAAACACTCATTTCAGGATAAAGAAAATAAACACTGGAAAATATTAGAATAATAGAATTTGTAGGATTCTGTCCAAAGTGATAAAGACAAAATCATCTCATTGCATGCTTAGCCTAGAAAGAATGAAAAGATTCAAATCAATAATCTAACCCTCCACTTTAAGAAAATCTATAAAGAAAGTAAAATATGTGCAACGTAGGGCAAACAATCAGAGATAAGAGCAGTAATTACCACAATCAAAAAATTTAAAAAATGAGTAATAGTCAATCAAACCAAAATTTGTTTTTGAAAAGGTCAGGCAAGGTGAAATATCCAATATTAGGTTGAAAGATTTTGAAAA
This sequence comes from Fukomys damarensis, assembly GCF_012274545.1. Taxonomy (NCBI): domain Eukaryota; kingdom Metazoa; phylum Chordata; class Mammalia; order Rodentia; family Bathyergidae; genus Fukomys; species Fukomys damarensis. The sequence goes on along the minus strand of NW_022900951.1, from coordinate 123,772,685 downwards.
GAGAGTTGTTGAGAAGGAATGGCTTAGAACACAGATAAAAGTATAGGAAACTGTACATATAGAGCAAGGGATAAATGGTACAGGAGTTTTGAGAAAGGGTCAAAATGAAAAGGCAACTATATCATCTGCTATCAACACATACTGCACAATGTAGTAGTAATGAATAATTATTTAACATGTGAAATAACCAGCAGATCTTTTAGACATACAGGAAATGTACCTAAAGGAAACAAGATGAGACTATGGAAAAATAAAAAAGCTTTTTTATTTTATAAAGAAAATGATAGATTAATAAAAAAAGTCTGAATTCATGATTTATTTTTAATTAATTTTATTGGTATATTTAAGGTATACAATATACTGACTTTCATTATTGGAAATTTGCACCTTTACGTAATCCATCTTGGTTCTTATGTTTTCCTCATTCCCTTGCCCTCCCTTCAACCCCTCCACCCTTCCCTATCTACAAAGACTTTGTTTCCGTTTTTTCTCTTTCTCATATTAATTCCATTCTCGTCTTTGTTTTCCCCTTCCCCTCCGATTTCCCCTTCCCCTTTCACCTTTTCTTCCTATTTCACATTATCTATTATACCTTTTAGCCTTAATTTACCCTTTCAGTTTCTCACACTAGAGAATTATTCAGTATCAGTATGCAGATACCTCAAAGAATTAGGATTGGAAGTCCCATTTGACCCAGCTATTTCCCTGTTGGGTATCTTCCCCAAAGAATTAAAAGAATCACATCACAATGATATATGTGCACCCATGTTCATAGCAGCAAAATTCACAATAGCTAAAACTTGGAAGCTACCCAACTGCCCATAAATGGGAGACTGGATAAAGAAAATGTGTGTGTGTGTTTGTGTTTTTTTTTTTAATAAAATGGAGTGCTACTCAGCCATAAAGAATGAGAAACTAGAGACATTTATAGCTAAATGGATGCACATTGAGGCAATACTCAAGCAAAATAAATAGGACACACTTGAATTCATAATTAAAAAGGAGAAAGACAAAAATATTACAAGAATATTTAACTGACAACAAATAATTCACATACACATAATTTATAATGAAAATCTATAAAAACACTTTGATATAAAATACTTTAGTAAAACTCGGGGATTTAGGAGTTTTATTTGAAAAATTCTACAGACAAGTGTGCCTACCTTAGAAAAAAGGATGTGTACCTCTTCTAGAAAGGTAAAAAATAATATGGTGCTGAGGAAAATCCCGAGACAAAAACAGAATTATATGGAATTGTATCAGTATGAGAGACTATTAATGACTTTTGTTAGGTGAAAGAGGCTGATTTATTTGAGCTGTGGAGATGGAACTTGGAGTCCAGGAAGACTGATGGATGGAACTTGCAGTGTGCAATACTGAATCAGAGAAGGGTGCATAGATAAATCTCCTGAGCTCCCAAAGGGCTGGGGTTCATTCCTGTACCCATCAGGTAAGGGCGAAAACCTCATCATTATTAGGGCACTGGGCTGGAGCACTCAGAGGGGCTATGTCTTAGTGATAAAGAAACATTGACCAGAGATCATTCACAGTTCAGATCTCACATAACAAAACCTAAAGGAAGACTCCAAAGGATCTTACTATTTCTAAGTAACTTAAATATGTCAAGAAACCAAGTCAACAATATTTATTATAGAGCTAAAAAATACCCAGCTCTCAACGAGGTTAAATTCACAGTGTTCATCATCTGATCAGAATTAGCAGGCGTTGAAAGAAACAGGATGGTAGCATGAATAATTGGAAGGAAAATCAGCTGACGTGATGGACACACAAATGGGACAGATGATAACAGAGAATACTAATAATGAAAATTACTGAAACTGAATTTTGTGTTCAAAAACTAAGAATAAAATCAAATGTATAAAACAGAGATTAAGAAAATATAAATGTAGGGAAAGTGGGAATATAAAATATAAACGTAGGGGAAAGCTAATAAGGGAAAAGAAAAAAATATGAGAAAATGAAAAAATGGAAATGAAGTGTTTGTAAAGGGGAAGGGGGGAGGGGGGATGGGAGGGCAGGGACAAGGGGAAAAAATGAGAACCAAGACCTGTCATGTAAAGGTACAAGATCCCAGTAATGAATGTAACTGTACTGTGTACCTAAAATGTACCAATAAACTCAATGAGAAAAAAAGAGAAGATATAAAAGTTCCAAATAAACTTTGAAATGTGAAAGCTGTAATTTTTAATACAAAAATTAAAATGGAATGTACAAGTGCCAGATTGCATATGACATACAAAATAGTGATTTTAAAGAAATGGCAAAAGAAAAGTCTCAGAATGTAACAGAGAAATAGAAAACCAGATAATAGTGAGTAGTCAGTTGTGATCTGTGAGGCAAAGGCAAGCACCCTAACCAGGAGAGGAAAAGGACATAAGACATAGCTGAAGCAGTACTGGATGAAATCATCCAGATATGTTGAAACCTGTAAACTGTAAACAGATGAAAGAAGTTAAAGAATCCCCATCAAAAAAGGAAAACATTTTGATACTCAAGTAATGTAATTTCTTAAAATCAATCATAAGGTAAGTGTTAAAGCAAACCAGAGAAAAATATTTACATTAGAATGAAAATTATAATGACAGCCTATTTCTTATAAAAAACAATGAAAACCCGAGAAGAGAGGAGTAAAACGCGGAAGGACAAAGGAGGATATGAACCTAGAATTCTACACCCAGTGAAACTACATTGGAAAACAAAGGTGAAGGGCTGGGAATATAGCTAAGAGGGTCAGCATATGCCTGGCAAATGAGAGTCCCTGAGTTCAATTTCCGGTACCAAAACAAAGGAAAAGAAGGAAAGAAAAGCAAAACAATGGTAAAATTATGTACTTTTTCAGAATTAAATAATAATAATATATATCACACCAAATGTTGAAGAAGTCCTCAGAGCTGACAGAAAATGATACCAGAGAGAAAACTGCATCTCCACAAAGCAATGAACAGCACTGGAAATTGAAACTGTATGTATAAGTATAAAGAAGATTTCCTTAGTGCATTTGGGTCTAAATCATAATTATTTAAAATAAAAGTAATTACATTGTGTAGTGAAGTCCTTAAAGCATAGGAGGAAAATGTGTGCTAATAATAGATGAATAGTTATCAGAGAAGAGATACACATTTGGTATTCATGTGTCAGTCCCGACTTCCAACAGAAATGATCTTGTTTTTATTTCTTTTTTACACCTGAGATTCCAGCAAGTGAGTAATGGAGCCCATACACACCAGACATTTATGTGAACTTTTTATGAGATGGAATTTGGCTGAGTGTCTCAGGCTGGCCCTGAACCCCTGGGCTCAAGGGATCTTCCGGCCTCAGTCTCCTGAGCAGCTGGTCCACTACAGCCAGCTTCAGGCATTTATCTAGCACTCGTCATTTAAAGTGAGAACAGTGTGACTTGAGTGAAGATCAGACCAAAACTACTCTCTGCTCTCTGTAGAAGGATTGAGGTGGAATCACTCCGCCTCATGTTTCTAAAAGGAACTAAGAGCACATCCTCAGTAGACTGTATTAGATTTCCATTGTTACTGTAACAAATTACCAAAAAAATTTGTTGCTTAAGAGAGCAAATTTTTAAAAAATTTTAACTGCTATATAAAAATTGGATCTATTTGTGGAATACCATGTATTGTTTTAATATATGTACACATTGTATAGTTTTTAAATCAGACTAATATTTATTTCCTCAAATATTTATTATTTCTTTATAGCAAAAACATTCAAAATCCTTTCTTGAAGCATTTATTTTACAATAAATTGTTACTACAGTCTCTCTGCTGTGTAAGGGAATGCCAGAATTTAATTGTCCCATCTAGCTTACCAGATTTTAACCAACTTCTCCCCATCTCTGCCCCCATCTAAGGTCTGCAGCCTCTGGAATGCACCATCACACTCTCAACTTCTGTGAGAGAGACCATTTTAGGCTGCACATTTGAGTGAGATCAGGTGCACTTGTCTTTCTGTGCCTGGATCGTTTCAGTTATCACAAGGCTGGTTTGCTCCATGCTGCTGCGAATGACAGGATTTCATGGCTTATGGCTGAACGCCTTCCACGGGGTATCTCTGCCACATTTTCCTTATCCATTCATCAGTGGAAGGACTCAATGCTTCGCATCTTGATGATTGTGAACAGATTTGCAATGAGCGTGGGGGTGCAGATGCTTCTTCAACGTACTGATTCCATTTCCTGTGGATAATACCCTGAAGAGAGATTACTGGATGATTTGGAAGTTGTGTGTCTTGTTGTTTTAGGATCCTGCATACCATTTTCCATAATAGCTGTATTAATTTACATTCCCATCTAGCATGTGCTGGAATTCTTATTTCTCTACATCCTAGCCAGCACACTAAAATAGTGTAAATTTATTTTGTAGGTGCATTAGCCAGAGTATATAGGAGATAGACATGTAGAGATAAAGGTCTTTTGTGGGCCACAAGCCCCAAACCGCCAAAAATTCATGGTTAGATATCAAAAGATAGCCTATAGAGCCACAGGCACAAATAGAAGCAAAACACATTGTGTTATTGAATGTATGCCCTGACCCTCATCTTCCCCATACTCCAATTCATTTCTTAAGTTTGCCTTAAGGTCAGCCATGAAGCAGACTACCCTGTCATTACCCTTGCATTACCCTCTCATTCCTCTGTCGTCCGCATGAATTCCTGCACAGGTGTCCTTCTTTGTCCTTTATCTTTGATTCCTGGTCCTATCGATAAAAATCCGCAGAATCTTCAGATTGGGGCTGTTTTCTCCAGAGTCACTCTTAGGTTGAGTGGTCTCAGTTAAGGCAACCCCTCTGGGCCCTTTTGGAGGTAAAACTGGACATGGACTCTTGAGTAATCTCTCATCCTGTGTGCCACGCCATAGTTGTGAAATAGGGACATTATTCTCTTAAAATTCTAGAGGCCAAAAGTATAAATGAGTCTAAAAAAATTGAGTGAAATGAAAATGAGTGTAAACAAATTCCTAACAACTGTTATCAAAGATCTTCAGGTAGAGATAGTTACCTGTTACCATCAGCACCAGGTCCTGTCTTGGACCGAGCAGGTGGGAGCAGGGACACAGAGAGCAGAACGTTCCGACCTGGGCAGGCTGAGGTCAGGTGCAGGAGAGGGCAGGCAATGGGGCACAGCAACAGGAGGAGGAAACCTCCCGTCAGCACAGGGATTTGGCAGATTTGGGCCACCACCTGCCATCACACTGGAGAAGATGTCACAGCTCTCCTGGGATTGACAGGTGTGCCCAGGAGCCTGTAGGGTGTGGGCGGCATGAAGGAAACCCTTCAGTCAGAATCTGTGGGGTGGCTCCTGCCCAGGGCCTTCAAGGGACAGAATCAGCTTGCTCCTGTCCAAGGAGTAAACACAAATGGGTGAACCTCCTAGGAGTGCAAACACAGGATTAATCCAGGACTCTTGTAGCACCTCGTATAGAAATGGCTGTAACAAATAAGTAATGGTTCTGCTAAAATTTTAATGGCTCAGGTTCATTTAATGACCCTTCCTAAGGACACAGCATGTATCATGCTCACATGAGTCAAACAAAGTGAGGAAGACAAGCTGTGTGATATTGAGAATTTGTACTTTCACTCTAAGCACTTACATAGTAGATGCTAAACCAAATGCAACAAAACAATTGGTTAAGATAACATTCTCCCCCTCTGGGAGGATTTATTGAGAAGGTGAAATAAGCATGGAAACTTTCCAGCCTTTTCAAGTGCTACCCACTATGCAACAGATGTTCAGAAAAAGTACCAATCTCAGGCCAGGGATTTGGCCCAGTGTTTCCATCACCTGCCTTGCAAATGCAAGGGCCCGAGTTTGATCCCTGGTACCAAAAAATAAAAATAAAAAAGTATCAATCCCATTTCGATAACAGGTACCTGTTCTTCATTCATTAGCACTTGTCAGCCCTTCCCTTCATGATACCCTCCAGTCTTAGCAGGCTGAGAATTTCCTCCTATCTTTGGTTTCATGGCCAGTCTGCTAACCCTATGAGTTGTTCCTAAAGAGCACATGTCTGTCTTTTTCTGAACACCAGACCTAGTGGCACTGATAGGGAAAACTTTTATAAATAGCAAAAACCTACAAAGTGTTATATATAGTGTAAAATGGCTTCTGCTGTCTCTAACAGCAGTTTATTTTGTTTTGCTCAGAACTAATAGGCACCAAAGGCACTAATTGCTGAATGAGGCATTTGGCCTTACTCTGAGACAACAGGGCACATCAAGACCTTGAGCTCGGGAGAGACTGAAGCCACATGATAGTAACAGTGTCTAGATGAAAGAACCCATTGCTAACATCTGCTCCCCTGACCCTGAACACCCCCTTGCTATGGACTAGAATAGATGACTGGGCGAACCTTAAAGGTAAACTCCCCAACTGCAAAGAACTGTTACATTTGGGTTGAAAGTTAACTATTTTGTGACTGTGATTTGAACTGTGAGAATGAAATGTATCCGCCCAAATGAAGTCAAGGCTTTGAAACCCTATAAACGGAGGAGTTGTAACCCAATGTGGCATCGATCCAGGCACGGCTTAAGTGCGATTGACCCTTATAGATGAGTAAATTTTTATTTTACTTCTATTCTGCTGCCTCTCTGTGTGTCACTTACTGATTCCTTCTGTAACAGCATTAGGTATATTGACTATCACGAGTTACCTGTGTGGAGGGACAGAGACTAGAGACTAGAGACAGAAAGTGTTTTTATTTTTTTTTTTCTTTTAAGAGCAACAAAGAAGTATTTACTGACAGTAGTATAGAAGACTTCAGAGTTTAGAGAAATTTAGCCACAGTAGATGAATTTCTTTTTAATACTATGGTGAGCGTGGTCCTGCCTCACCTACAGCTTCTCAGGGAGATTTGGGGTTTGACCACCCACACAAGCCCATGCACCTGCACATGTTATGGGAACCTTTCTCAGTGACTCATTCCATTAAAAGCCTACAAAATTGTCAAGATGGTCTCAAAATCTACCCCAATTTACCAGCCAGGACAAGGAGTATATAATGTTCCAGGTCAAACCACTTACCACCCATTTGGGAAAGCTGTTATTTTGCTTCTCAGGCACAGAACTCAGGGTCTAAGCATCATAGTCCAAAGTTAACTTTTACGTCAAAAGGCTGCTGCTATTGGAGGGCTTCCATGGTAAGTAAAGTGCCAGGCAGGGCCTTCCACCTGCCGTAGGTGAAGGCAGGTGATTCTGGGCAGTTCCCCTGGGAGCAGGGTGTACCTATTACCTGCTCATTCTTAATTCAGGCCAGGGTTCAGTGCTTTGGACACAGGAACTTCCTACACCCTGAGAGGTATTTTTTTTATTTCTCTAAAAACAGAAATGAATTCAGAAACAGAGTTGAGTTCAGGCTGGGAGGAATGGGAACAGGGTAGCCTCTAGATGACCTCACACAGAGAGTCTGGTCCTGGCCTTGTCATTTACCACAAAGGAATCCTGAGAAGATCCCATGGCCAGTAGGCCTCAGGTTCTTCATCTATAAAATGAGTTTCACATGCATTTTTGATTACAGAACCAGTGAAATGTGAGAACTCTATCAAAAGACCTGCCAGATTTCTGACATACTGCATATTCTGGAAAATTTGTATATGTGTTTCTCAGGGAAGCTGCAGCTCAAAAGAAAAGTGAAGAGAAAATGAAGCAAAACTGCTACTCAGTAATATTTAGCTACAATATGTTCCCTGCAATAGTATGCATTATGTGATGAGATATTATGGAGTCTGTGCCTGCTAGGACGAACAAATTCAAAGGTCCTGGAATTTGGGTAAAGAACCATACTCCCTCCCTGTCAACTTCCCTTCCACTGGAACAACTATTTTCAATCATATCACCTTCCCTAAAAGTCTAGCCTTGGAGGGCTTGAGGTCTCTATGACAATGAGGCCTAAAATCATTGCAATTCTAGTGACAAGGCAAGTTCAGTAAACTTCATGCAAAATCAAATACCCCGATATTAATACCATAAACTTCCTGCACAAAGGACATAACTGAAAAGAGCCCCAGTGGAGTCCTGGTTTAAGACAGGGAAGACACTCATGAACCCTGAGAAGGATCTCTGGAGGGAGAACCACTTGGCCAGGCAGTCACCCGACCACTGCTGTAACCGGTCAGTGCGACTGCGCAGATGCTCACATCCATTTTGTAAAAGTGTTGAGGCAAACTGGATTCACAAGGAGAAGTTGTTCCGAAGAAAGCAGTCAACAGAGCCCTACAAAACCCTGGATAGCAGACACTCCTAGCAGACACCATAGTGCCTAATCAGGGTCTTTAGTGCCTCACTTCACCTGAGAGTCACCCTTATGGCTCATGAAATCCTTGCAGAGACTTTGCATATGTCCGCTATTTCTTTTCCTGCATAGGACCACTCTTCTCATTGCTGTCCCAGGTGAATATTCATCAAAGCTTCACCCATCATCTAAAAGCACTGCCCAGAGCAGTCTTCCATCCTCTCAGGCTTTTATCTCAGGTCCAAGATACCTCATCTGAAGGTGTGGCCTTGGCCTCCATGCAGCTGCATTAAAATCAACTCCTGTAGAAGGAACTGCAGTTACTCCAAGCCTGAAAATTCCATGGCTCAGCACTCACCATGGCCTCTCTCTGCTAGACTCCACTCCCGCAGCGCTCTGTAACCTGCCCTTTATGTCTGTGAGGACATCCCTCTATTGGGAGACACTGCTGGTACTCCTGGACTCTACCAAACTAGCGGGTAGCTTGATCCTGCTCAATCTGGTTTACTCATGTCTCCACCACAGACACAGGGCCTCCCAGAGTGCACGTGCGCAATTAAAGTTTGGAGTCTGTGTGTCCCTGATCAGATGGGAATCTTTATTGAGAGTAAATTTCCAAAGCACAGTTGAAGAAACTAAGCACATTAAGCTAAGCACATCTGTATATTTTTTTGGTATATGTGTATTTTAATAGCATGGGGCAATAGTGAAAAAGAAAGAAGAATGGAAGAATTGATTTTTTTTTCCTTATGTCTATTTCTAGGTCCATCTAACTTCATATAAACTTAAACATTTCCAAGATAATTCATACTTTATTATAAATAAAATGAAAGGTACCCCTTTTTATATTACAAAACAGGAAAGGCTCTTACAATTGGATTGGGAGACCAAAATACATTTGTGATCAATATCACACAAAATCACATTTACAACTCAAATCACAAACATAAATATCAGAAAGCTAAAAATGCATGTGAGATGAGTACCATTTTTTACTGAAGTTTTCTGAGCTACTTCAATCTTGCAAAACAGGAACAAGACATCAAGGGGAAAAAATGAGAACCAAGACTTGTCACGTAGAGGTACAAGATCCCAACAATGAATGTAACTGTACTGTATCCCTAAAATGTACCAATAAACTCAATTAAAGCTGAAAAAAAAAAAGAAAAAAAAACTCATATAGGAAACAGCGGTCAATTTCTCAGTAATACAAATAGAAGACACCAGGATGTCAGGTACAGTATTTTATCACCACCTCTGGCCTCACTTCTTACAAACTGCCTGCTCTCCAGACACAGACTGAGAATGGGCCTCATTTCACAGGCGGTGGGGACTCAGCAGTGACTTGGTGGTAGAACACGCCCCATCCCTGTCACACACCTTCACCCTCAAAGGCCTCAAACAGACCTTCTTCCTCTCTCAAAGCCTGTTCGTACAGATGGGGGTAAGACCTGGGATCTGTCCTATCAAGACTGAAGATGTGATTCAGGACTTTGATCGGGGTGGTTTCCGCCTGGGCCCTGGGACCCCGCAGCAACTCATAACGAGCAGGATCACTATCAGGAACCTGCTGATACACCAGGTACTCTTCCTGCACCAAATCCTCTGTGATGAACTTCCAGGGATCCCCAATCATAACGTGCTCCCTCTCACTTAATAGCTTCATATCTATCAGCAGTGCCCTTAGGTCCTCCTCACTGACACAGTTACCCTTCACCATCATGACACTCAGGATGCCCATCAGGAGTTTCCCTTTGGGAACGATCTGGACGTCATCATCCAGGATCCCCTGAAAAGTGAGGCCCAGGACGGGGAGAAGCTCATATGTGTGTCCAGGGGGATTCACTTCCCTCATCTCAATGCCAAAGCACAGACACATGCACTGACAGAGTTCCCCAAACATCTGAGGGAAGTGCTCACAGTAATCATTATGCACGACGTGCAGCATTTCCTCCATGGTGACCTGCTCCTTCTGCTGATACTTGTGGAGCAGGAATGGCACCATTTTATCTACCTCATTATCTGCTAAATCATTGTGCTTGATCTGGGTGGCATCCTTGTCCTGAGAGGGACTCGGACATGCCTCCTCCTGCCTGCCTGAGCCCTCACAACATTGGCTCCTTGCAGTGGATGCCAGGGCACTGGGGTGAGACGGGATGCCCTGAGGATTCTCAGGATAACTTGGTGTCCCAGGCCCAGGCTTTTCTCTTAGTATGGCTCCAATTAGAGAATTCAGAGGGAGTAGTGGCTTTTGCTTTCTCCTCATTGTCCTTAAAAACCTGTACACTCATGAGGACCTGTGTACTAGTTTGGGCAGGATGGTCTTGGCTCCCCTGACCATGGGACAATATCATGTTCCATGAGAACATCAAGAGCTTGCTGTTGAAGTCCTAGATGCCTGAAAGAGAAAGGAAGAATAGCACTCTTGCCTCCCACAAAGGTGCATTATAGGTCTTCTCTTTGGGGGGTACCCAAGGTCTTCACAGGTTCTTAATATCCTGATGGCACTGTCCCCATGATCCTGGGACATGAAATGAGGGTGGTTCTCAGTCTGCACTTGAACTGCAGAGTACAAGGCTCTAGGGAAGACAGTATTGCATATGCAACCTGGGTATGTGAGGTTTCCTGTTCTGAGGCAGGAGGAGCCCTAGGTATACATAAGGACCTACACCTCGCCTTCAACCCTGACACTTGAACTGCTCTGCTGTGTCACCTAATGACACTGCTCCACAACAAGACCTTCACAGACTGGTTCCTGGATAACCTGTTAGAAGCATAAAGGAAATCTCTAGTTCTCCAACAGAGCAAGCGCAGTCCTGCTCCTCCAGCCCTCACAGTAGAGCTGGGCTGGACTTTTTAGCACTCCAGTGTTATGTGTGGATGGCTTCCTCTCTGCTCACTACATATCCTCACCTGTCCTTCAGCAGGGCCTAGACCCCAGTCCTTCACTAGGCTGAGGCAAGCTCTCAGAAAAAGTGTCTCCCTCTCTTATGGGGGGAAAAAGGCACTGAGAGGACATACATTTGGACACATCATTCTGGGGGCAACAGCTGCAGGTGGAAATGCCAGTGGTGTCTGTGTGCCCAAGGAAAAAGAATCTGTCCCAGTTTTATCTTGGTAAGTGTTTAGGGGTAGAACCCTTCCTGTAATGACTATAAGCCACCTTCTTTAAAGCACAGCAATATTGCTATAGTTGCTAATATTGCTGAGTCCACCTATGTTCCCTATGTCTGACTACAGGTGACAAAAGGGACAATTTGGGGCTAGAATACTGTGTTCAAGTGAGTGGGTTCTCTCTGACTCACCAAGACCCTGGATAGACTCTAGGATCTTAGTTCTGCTGTCTCAGTTCCTACCCTCTTGTACAAAGGCCTTCACCTCACTGAGACTAATGATCCAGGGCCAAGAGAGCAGTCTCAGCATAACAGCTCTGCCACGTCTTCCTCAGATGATGACAAGTACAAGTCTGATAACAGAGGAACACCCATCTCTCTGTGTTCAGGTTGGGAATATCCTAAATCCCACTTTAGGGTCATCATCTTGACTCTTGGCAGATCCTGGGGCACCTGTGTGTCTCCTGACCAGATGATGTTCCCTGTGCCTACCTGAAGACAGAAATTTAGATCAAGTCCCTTATGTCCCTGAGATCTAGAGCATTCTCGTAAGAAATGAGTAGGCACCCATCACATCACTCCATAGGTACTTCAGAGCTGACAGTAAGAGCTGTGCCCATTTTTCCTGTGATTCAAGATTCCTGTTATCTTTTACATCTAAATTTCCTCCCCATTGTCTCATGATGTCACAGGCAGGACCTTGGAAAGTAATTACATTATGGGGGTTTACAGTTGACATGCTGTTAAGAGGCAGGTCCTTCTAGGGAGAAAGAACTTTCCTCTGGCTGTGACAAGGCAGGTTATATCTTCCTTGCTAGCCCCTCCTTTTACTGTCAGCCTCCTGGAGAACTTGAGATGAGCTGCTTTCCTCCCACCAGGCCCTTTCTCTTTTCTGTTCTGCATGGATCTGATTGACTATGGGCTAAAATCTCCATAAATTGTAAGCTTAAATCAACTTTCTCCCACTAAACTGCAGATATCATGTATTGTGTCTTAGCAATAAGACCATAAGCAAGGTATCTCCTACGTGCTTCTATGCTTTCTTCATTTTCCTCCTGTTGGTGCCTGCCCTCCCCCAACCCTCCCCCACCAGAGATGAGCTGTTCTCTCCAGAGATCCCCTAAAGACTCACTTCCAAGCCATGGTAGAAGTGATCATACCAATTAGAGCTTCCCAGGGCTAATCTGGGTAATGGGAAGCTTCTGTAAGTCTGCTGCTTCTGGGCTGCAAACACCCTCAGTCCACAGGAAGGGTCCATACTTTGGATCTCTCAGCTCCTGGGACCCTCCATTTACAAACCAAATTTAGCTTATTCTGCTGACTTATGGTCTCCTCTTGGACCAAGGTCCTGACCTCTCTGAATTCTTCCACTTACAAACATTATATTATGGATGTAGGTGACCTTCAGTCCCTTAGAGATAGAAAATAGCAGAGTAATGAACAAGAGTAATTCCAAGATTCAAAATACACACTACGGGAAATCCCACTGAGGGAGAGGAAAAAGCAGATGAAAAGATAGATCCCCAGGAATCCAAAAAGAAGTGACACAAAAATTGAAAACTACAGAGACCGTATCTAAGCTTTAGCTACTATAAACTGTGCTGCTATACCCCATATGTCCATCAACAGATGAAAGGATAAAGAAAATGTGTTGTTTATATACAATGGAGTACTCTACACCATAAAGAAGGATAAACTTGAGACATTTTTAGGTAATTGGATAAACCTCAAGACCATAACCTTGAGTGAAATACATTATTTTAAACACTGCACTGTTTCTCTTGTGTGGGAAACACAAAGTATAAACAAGGAGAAAAACTGAAGATAAATATAAGGAAATAGGAATAACTTGTTCAAATAGGAAGGAAAACAAAAGGGATGGAAGTGGGAAGGGATGGAAGGGAAAAAGAATTTATAGGAAAAAAGAATTGAATGGAATGCAAAAAATACAGCTTTTCTAAATGGGGAGGTGAAGGGGAGAAGAGAAAAATTACAATGTATAATGTACATATACAGATCCCTGATGATGAATGTGATTGTTATGTAATGTAAACACATACTAATAAAAATACTACAGCAAATTTAAGTGACAGACTATATCACTGAGTACGGGAAAAAAAAAAAATCATTCTGAAGTTTTTCCCTGACCTCTGGCTCTTGGGAAAAGTATTGAACATGTAGAATGTAAGTGAAACCTGGAGACTCCAACATGGCCAAGGAAGAAAAGGCAGTGGTGGCTCAGTAGACTGGTAGTTGCTGTGACCTGCAGGAACAGTGTGGAGTTCTGCTCCCACAGAGTCCTTACACAGGAACCAGCAAGAGATTGACCCCTATCAGGTGCCTGCCATATCCTTGTAGAGTGCACGGGCTTGGGTTCCTTTCCAGGAAAGGCGTGAGTGTTTAAACCTGGACCTCAGGACAGCCATGAGACAGCTTCACTTCTGGGTTTCCCTTGTCAGTGTTTCACAGTGACTGGTTAAGAGACAATCTCAGAAAACAGCTGTGGTAGCAGATGAGAAAGACACACATTGAAGGTTTTGAGCTCAGCTAGGAAGTGCACAAGCCTTGCCCTGGTAGCCAGAGTCCAGTCCAAATTGTTCTGGATTTTAAAAGCTAGGCATTAATTTGTCAAACCCTTGCAGAAACTAAAAAAAAATAGAAAGAAGGAATAAATTGAAGTGTTTATTCCTTGAAAACATAAAAAAGTTGACAAGCTCCTAGCCATTCTTACCAAAACAAGGAAAGAATAAACCTAAATCCAAGCAGTAAGAAATGGAAAATTTGAGCTGGGGATGGAGCTCAGTGGTACAGCACCTGCCTCACAAGAGCAAGGTCTGGAGTTTGATCACTGGTACAAAAGAAAGAAAAAGAAAGAAAGAAAGAAAGAAAGAAAGAAAGAAAGAAAGAAAGAAAGAAAGAACGAAAGAAAGGAAGCTACATAGGAAGGAAGGAAGGAAGGAAGGAAGGAAGGAAGGAAGGAAAAGAAGGAAGGAAAAGAAAGAAAGGGAAAATTTGAAATCACAATGGCTCAAACCATAATCCTGAAGAACATTAATAAATACTTTAAGAACTTAACAAAATGGGAAATTCGAGCTGAGAGTGATGGCACACACTTGTAATCCCAGCACTCAGGAGGCTGAGGCAAGAGAATCACTGTGAGTTCGAGACCAGCCTGGGCTACATAGTGAATTCCAGGTCAGTTTCAACTACATAGTGAGACCCTGACTCAAAAAGCAAAACAAAACAAAATGAAAAAAAAAAAAACCAAAATGGAAAATTCAGAAGAAATGTATATATTCCTAGATATATATGAACTCCCAAAGCTGAAATAAGAAGGTGCAACAATTCCAAATAATTCTGTATCAGTTATTTAAATTGAAGAAGTTATGCATTAAAAACCTTCAAATTAAGGAAAGCCCATGTACTGATGGATTCATGGTTGAATTCCACAAGAACATTAACAATCTAATGTAAATACTTTGCAAACTCCTTAACAAAATTAAATGGGGAGTAGGATTCTCAAAGTCATCCCCAGAAGCAAACATTAGCCTGATCCCCAAACCAGTAACAAATCCAATCAAATAAGGGAACTACAGCTCAATCACTTTCACGAACATAGATGCACAATCTTTCATATGAAACTAGAAAGCAGAATGCAACAAATCATCCAAAAGATCATACATCATGATAAAGTAGGATTCATTCCACAAATACAAGGATGATTCAATATGTACAAATAAAAAATGTAATGCCCACCATCAAGAGGATCCAGACAAAAAACACATGATCATCCCAATAGACACAAAACATATATTTGACAAAAAACAATAACCATCCATGATGAGAATTCCGAATAAAATAGATGTAGAAGAACCTCATCCTAATATCGTAAAAGCCACCTATGACAAACCAATGATGAAACTCATATTAGGTGGGGGAAGTAGAAAGCTTTCCTTCTACAATCAGGAACAATACAAGGATATATCCACTGTTACCACTTCTGTTCAAAATAATTCTGAACATATTAGTTAGAAAATCAAGTAAGAAAAAGAAATTAAAGACATATGTATAGGAAAGAAATAATTACATTGTTATTTGGAGATTATATGATCATCTATGTAAAAGACCTCAAAAGACTCCTAGAATTAATTTAAAAATTCACAAGTGGAGAAGCTTACAAAGGCAAAACACAAAAAACAACAGCATTCCTGTACACCATTAATAAATTCATCAAGAAATAAATGAGGGGCGGGGGATTTAGCTCACTAAGTGATTCCACCACCTGCCTCACAAGTGCAAGGTCCTGAGTTCAATCCCCGGTACCAAAAAAAAAAGGAAAAGAAATAAATGAGGACCCCAATAACTTTCTCAATAGCACCAAGAGAAATGAAATATTTAGGAAGTAACTTAACCAAGTAAGTGAAAAACCTCTACAGTGAAAATTATGCAACTCTGAAAAAGGAGATTGAGGAGGATATGAGAATATGATTCCATTCCTGAATATGCAGAAAGAATATAGTCAAAATGGTCATACTTCCAAAACTCTTATACAAATGTAACACAGTCCCAATCAGAATGCCAATAGAATTCTCAGAGAATTATAGAAAAAAAACCTAAAATTCCTAAGGAACCAAAAGAGACTTAGAATATCAAAAACCATCCTAGACAACAAGTGCACACAGGAAGCATCACAATCCTGGAACTAACTTAAAGAACAACCCTACAATAATAAAAACAACATGGTACTAGCAAAAAGCAGACCTCTGGATGAATGGAACAAACAAATGGTATAGAAACAACACCAAGCAACCTCAGCAATCTTATCTTTGACAAGGGGGCAAATGCTTTGCTGGAGTAAAGATTACCTCTTTGTCAAATGGTGCTGGGAAAACTTGCTCCCCACCTGCCAAAGACTAAACCTAGACTAATATCGCTCATCATGTACTAACCTAAAATCAAAATGTATC
Source organism: Fukomys damarensis (assembly GCF_012274545.1). Taxonomy (NCBI): domain Eukaryota; kingdom Metazoa; phylum Chordata; class Mammalia; order Rodentia; family Bathyergidae; genus Fukomys; species Fukomys damarensis. Next base: position 123,756,346 of record NW_022900951.1, on the reverse strand, counting down.
AAAGATCTAAGTATTAAAACAAAAACAATCAGCTGGAAGACAGAAGGGGTAAAACTGGTAAATGCAGTCATAGGCAAGTTCTTTATGAACAGAACTCCAGATGCAGAAGAAATAAAACCAAGATCCAACAAATGGGATCACATGAAATTACAAAGTTCTGCACAGCAAATAGAACACCCATCATAAGGGAAAGATAATCTACAGAATGGGAAAAAATCTGCCAGCTATCCCTCAAAGAAGTGATAAAGATCTAGAATATATAAAAAAAACTCAGAAAAATTAGGTTCCTAAAATTTAAAGATCCAAATCAAGAAATTGGCTTCTGAAACGAATATTTCTCAGGTGAAAAAGTACAACTGGCCAATACGTACATGAAAAGATATTCAAAATTGCTGGCCATTCAACAAGTGCAAATTAAATCAATACTGAGATTTCATCTCACTCCAGAAAGAATGGGTGTCCTCTAAAATCAAATAAGAGCAAATGCTGGTCAGCCTGTAGGGGGAGCACTTACTTCTTTATTATTGGTGGAAGTGTTAAGTAGTGCAACCACTATAGAAATCAGCAAGGAGATGATTTAGAAGAGTAACACCAGAAATTACACTCAACTAAAATATTTCACTTCTAGGTTTCTTCCAGAAAAAATTAAAGCGATCACAATGCAGTAACATATACATACACATGTTTATAGCAGCAAAATTGACAATAGATAAATGTTGGAAGGAACCTATGTTTCCATCAATAAATAGATGGATAAAGGAAATGTGGCATTAATGCCCAATGGAGTACTACTCTCCCATAAAAAGGAAAAACTTGAGTCCTTTTTAGGAAAATGGATGCACCTCAGGGCCACAATGTTAACTGAACTAAATCAGACACACAGCTTAAATATTGTATGGTTTATTTTCTATGAGAAACACAATATTGGTGAAGAGCAAAAGAAAATATAGACTATAGTAAATACTGGGATGGATCTTTGTTATACAAGGAGGAAGCTGAGATAAGACAGAGGGGGAGAGAGGGGAGTGGCATAAGATAAGAAAAAAGGAATTATGAAGTTTGTTCATGCACCACTTGGCTATGAGGAATGTGATCATTATGTATCCCAAATATCACATATAATGGACATACACACACACTTTTTTTACAAAGATGCAGGAAGGGGGAGGGAGGAGGGGGAAAAGTGATAATCAGGAATTAAACATGTGCATGTCCATGTACCAGCTCCCCACAATGAATATAATCATTATGTACAACAAACATGTACTAATTGAAACGACCTTCAATGCTCACCCAAGTTCCTCACCTTGATTCCTGGCAGATCCTTGTCTGCTCCCTGTGCAGACAGGATAGGTCTCCTCCTGTGACCCAGTGAAGATCATCACAGCAAGGCCCTCCTCCCTGAGACCGGGGAAACACATTGTGGCACATCCGCACACCTCTGTATGGGTTTCCCCAGACTGACACAGAAGAATCCAGAAGCCCTCCCTCCTGTGGTGCAGGCCCAGGTGTTCACAATTACCCCATGGGTGATCAGCAGATGCATCTGGCAAATCAAGTCCACCATCTCCCTAGGACAGCAGAGGTGGAAGGACGGGGCAGGGTGACTCTTCTCCATAGTCCTGCCTGAGGTCACCCCAGCCTACCAGCAGGGCCAGGCTTCCCATGTCTTAGATCTGCTGACCTGAGGCCACACTGCTCACACCAAGGCACAATCCTGGCTGGAACCTAAAGGAGGGATAAAAGGGGGCACTGCATCCCCCAGGGGCTGATGTCTGAGTGTAGGTGACCGTCTGATGCAGGGTGCAGTGTCCCTCAATGTCCCTGTAAGTCCTTCCCTTGAGTCCTGGAGGCAGCACCACCCCTCTGAGAGTCTGAGTCCTCCTTCCTCAGATGCTAGGTGGGAATACAGGACAGCACTCAGATTGAAAGATGAAGCAGGCTGGGTCCCATCTGCCATGTGTCCTGGGCCCAGCAGTCCTGCCTCATTTCTCATCTTGACCGGGCCAGGGCCAGTGTCTTCCTTTTTCACTGTGTCCTTGCTCCTTCTTCAAAGACTCTAAGGTCTGTCAGACCCTGTGTACAAGGCAGGAATCCTTTCCTGATAATCTTGCATGGGGATTCCCTAAACTCAGAGTAGGGGAAGGCTTCTGTGGATTTCTCTCTGTTTTGAATTGTAAGGCCCCTCTGTGACTAAGAGTGTTACCATTCTCAAGACTTAACAACAGAGATGGAACTGCACTGTTCTCAGACAGACTTGCTGTGCTTGGGTTTTGTCACCCCTTCAGGACCTCACCTGGAGTGGGAACAGGTTCTCGCAGATCCCCTCACACAAAGGACAGACATCAGAACCAGGCCCTCCCCTGTCCCTAACACCAGAGGCAGAAGTTGGCAGTTGTCCCACATATACCTTCACAGGGCTGACAGGAAGTTCTCAAAGGAATTTTCTCCAAGCCCCTCTGTCGTCCTCAGACCTCACCTTCGTCTCTCCCTCGTGACCTATGTCAACTCCAGTGTGCTCTCCTTTAGAAAAAGTGTCGGACACTCAGGAGTTTCTAAGGCACAAAGGTCATCGTGGGGGCGGGGTGTAGCAGGGTTATGCTCAGGAATGTGTGTCCCAGGTAAAAGACTGACAAAACAGGCAGGTACGCATTACTTGGGGGCCCCCTACCTGCTTAGGGTTTCCACACTTACCCCACAGACCGCAACGTGACCTAGCTGAGCCCAGGTCCTCTCCTGCTCTTACCTCAAGCAGGGAGCGCAGAACCAGGCTGGGAATTCCAGGGGTACCTGAGGCAAAAGGGGGTGCTCACCTGAGAAGTCTCCACGGCACAGTGCAGGGCTGTCAGCAGAGGCAGACATGGGTTATTTTCCACTCTCGGCCTCTGCTGGAGCTTGGTCACTCACCTTCAGCCTCTAACTTCAGCTAAGCAATCTGCATTCCTATCTTGTCAGCCCACCTGAAGGGCAGAGCTCAGAACAGGGCTCTGATGCCCAGGGTCTCCTGTGACGGCCATGGGCCCGGGGCTCGTCCTATCATATCTGCCCCGTGTGGAGTGGGTCACGTCTATTCTGTGTGTGCACAGCAGAGGTGGTCTGGATGAGTTGCAGAAACTCTATGTGAGGGGAGGCTTCAACAGTGCCCTGCCTAGACCTGAATGAGCTCAGTCCTTTCTACTCTCCAGATGTGAAGCCCAGCTTTCAAAACAAGGTTTGCCTGTCCTCTTCTGGTGTCCTGTGGCAGAAGGGGTGATGTCCTGAAGCACCAACCCTGCCCTATGTGCTGGGCTGTACCAGAGGCAGACCTGGGTTGTTCGGGGAGCCTCTACCTGGCTTGGGGCTTCTTCACTGTGCCCTCAGGGCTTCATCTTGTCCTGAGTTAGCCCGGGTCCACTTTTCTTTTCCCACCTGCAGCAAGAAACAGAGAACTAGACTGACTCCCCTCTCCTGGTGCCCTGAGTTGAAAGCGGGTGCTTCACTGAGTCGTTTTTTGTTTTGTTTTGTTTGGTTTGGCCCTGAAGCAGGGTTCCCTTGACATTCTTGACCTCAGGCCTTTTGCTCCTCCTACCGGAAGTACAGTCCTTACAAAAATGCTCTCTCACTACCCATAGAGGACAAAGGGGTATTATCCTGAGAATTCTGCACTGTGAGGTGCAGTTCCAGCAAGACAGGGTTTTCTAGAACACTCTGAGATCATCTCACTGGGGTGGGGATTCCTCAATACCACCAAAAGCCCCCACCTGGACCTAACTGATCCCAGGCTCTCTCTGCTCCTCTCACCTTGAGCTCCGTTCTCAGAAGAAGGCTCTGATGTCTTCTCAGGGCCCAGGGAGGACAAAGGGGTGCTCTTCTGAGAATTTTGCACCTTTTGCTGCGGGGCAGGCAACTGAGGCTTTTCTAGAATGTTCTGATACCCTCTCTCTGGTGTGTAATTTCCTCAATTTTCCCAAAGCTTTAAATTTGACCTGACTAATCCCAAGTCATCTCCACTCCACCCTCTTGAAGCCAGGACCTCAGCACAAGTCTCTGAAGCTACACTGTGAATCCCCTGAGGCAAAATCGAGCTCTCATCAGAGACTATTTCCTTGCAGTGCACTGCAAAGGAAGGGTACTTCTGGATTGTTCCAGGTTTTCTCTCTCTCTCTCGCTGGGATGGGTATTCCTCTGTCTTAGGTGGAACATCTCTAGTCTGCCCACAGTACATCATCATGAATTCATTTAACTGAGTGCCACCCACGCTACTCGTCTCACCTGAAGCCTGAACCTAACAGCATGATCTCTTTTCACACTACCCTGATGAGGTGCAGTCAGTGAGCTCCATACCAACAACATGCCAGAGTTTGAAAGCAGGAGAAGGGGAATCTCCCTGTTCCCCTTTCTTGGTTGCTGGCAACCACTGTACTTGTCCTCTATGGATCAGAATCTGCTCTCCTCAGATCAAGCACCTGACTCTCAAGCTCCCCCGGGTGCAATGTGGTCCCACTTGAAAATCCTCCCAGACAGTGCAGGAATGGCAAACAGGCTATCTGGACTGTTTGGGGACCTTCTCTCTGGGACGGGGCTTCCACACTCCTCCTTCAGCTCTCACCTCGACCCCTACCAGAGCTGGGGCCCTCTCCACTCCCCTCACCTGAAGTGCGTACCTCAGGACACGACCATCTCTCTGGTCCCAAGAGGTGACAGTCGGCAGCTGTGACATCTGTCACTGTGCCTGGGTGTGACAGGAGGGTAATAACTGTATTCTGTAGGTCACCACTGTCCTTCCTAGAGCTCTTCACTTTGGTTCTTGGCACAGCCTACAGCCCCGTCCTCCGTGGACCTGAGAATGTTCCCCTCACAGGGAGAATCTGACTCCCAGGGTTCCCTGGGGCAGAAGGGAGGAGACTCTTATTTGATCATAGAATAACTATGGCTGCTGTGCATGATTCAGGGCTGTATCTGCTTTTCCATTTCTCTTGCGTTCTTTACGCCCTGGTAAATAGCAGTTGTTTTGACAGTCACCCACCAGGGTGGGCACAGGGTGTTACTAGCAGAATCTCTGCAGCCGTGCTCTCTCCACTCTCCTGCTGTCCTCGTGTTTCCCCTGGCCATGGAGACCTCTGGAGTGAGGCGCTGCCCCCCACTGTGCATTGTAGTAGAGGCGGGAGTTTGCAGCTATCTTCTGCCTCAGGCTGTCATCTCCTCCTCTGCAGGCCTGGGTGCAGACCCCCACGTGCTCTCCTCTATGTAAACTCCAGGGACCTCTCATGTCATGAGGTTTACACTTAGCTGCTCATGCTTGTTTGCTAGACTTTACTCTTCTGTTGTTTTCCAAGGTTAATTCAGGGAGCACAAGGCCATGCCCTAAATTGTTTTTCATTATGGCCACTAAGTGTAAGGCACTGACTTATAAAGTATTTAAGGAAAATTGAGAATTTTATCACATTCTGTTTCTTTTCATTGAATACCACATATTGCTCTATTTAAATCAGAATATTTTTGCCTCAATCTTTCTATAGTCTTGCAGCTATCTCTAAAAATGTGTAATATTTGTGAGACTGCACTTTAGATATTTTTATCTCCTGTGCACTGAAACTTTTGACTTTGTGTAAATTGTAGTTGCTGGAAATAGGAGTCATTTTTTAAAAGATGAAAGGGCAAGTACAGCATGTTCTCTCTCATATATAGATACTTCCGAAGAGTCAGTCAATCTGAGCCTGGAGTGGTGGTGCATGCCTGTGATCCCAGCACTCGGGAGGCTGAGGCAGGAGGATCGCTGTGTGTTGGAAACCAGCCTGGGCTACGTAGTGAGTTCCAGGTCAGTCTCAACTACATAGTGAAACCCTGACTCAAAACAAAACAAAACAAAACAAAACAAAATGAGTCAATCTGAATGTACAACAGTGACTACCAGAGATGGGAAAGGGATTGGGGAGAAGAGATAAAGCAAGGCTGGGTTTGATGAGTGTGCACCGAATCTATGTGATGAAATATCACACTGAATTTCCCCAATAATGTGCATAATTTAGAAAAATTAATCAAAAGTAAGGTAACATTTTAAGAAAAATAAAGAAATTCTATGTGAGTTTCCAACCTGTTAGCCTGCCCACAGAGTTCAAATATGACAGATGACAAAATAACACCATCTAATTCTTCAAAATGTCCCTGTTTCTGTTTCTGTTTCTCTCTGGAAAGATAAATTGCTATGATTCACATCTAAAATATTCCCCAAAAATCTCCTATTTAGAGGTAGGGCCTGATGAACAGGAGTGGGTCACTTGGAGCAACATTGGAAGGGTGTGTTCTCCCCTCTTCTCTCTTTTCTTCTTGGATGAAAACTGTGACACAGAACAAACCTCTCCTCCTTTCACTTGTGGTAGTCAGGTGTTTTGTCCCAGTGATATGAAATCTAAGAAAGAAAGATCTATGTCTACATTAATAGATGCTGACATATTATAGATTGAGCTTTACTCTTTGGATATGGATCTCCAATGGTTCCAGAACTAGTTGTTTTAGAGGCTATCCTTTCTCTCATGTAATCTTAAATTACATCTTTTCCACAGTTAGTTGTTTGTATATGCAGATACGTGTGAATCTATTCCTGGACCTCATTATGTTACACTGATATATTTCTACAAGTATTTCACTGTCTTATTTGTTGTTAGCTTATAATTCCTAAAATAATATAGGTTAATGTCTTCAAACATTTTATATGTTAAATTTTTTCTTTAGCTGTTCTTGATCCTTTGAATTTTTATGAATATTTGACTTACAGTGTCTATCTGGAGGCCATTGAATGTATCAAGATATTTGAGAAGAATTGATTATTATAATAATGTTACAGGTCCCCAGTAGCTCGTCGTGATCATATAGTGGTTAGTACTCTGTGTTATGTAATAATGTTAAATCATCTGTGTATTGACCAAAGCTGATATCTCTATTTATCTACTCTATTCAATATATTTTATTTCTCAGTATAGTGATATTCTTTACTCGTGATCAGATTTACCCTTTTTAATTCACACTTTCTAATCTTATTTTATATCTTACTTTTCAATTTAAATTGCCAACTGCAAGTATAATGATCTTCTATCCAGTGACATATATAAGCTATGTTAGTAATAGAACATTTTCTTGATGATAGAATTTTATGCATATAATTTCTTAGTTTCTGTAGACAGTTTTACTTTTCTTTGTCCAATTTGGAGTCAATTGTAAAAACTTTTCTCCAATGAACAGATGATGAACAATCCCATCAAACCCCACTCTAATCTGTGAATTCAGCATTCTTCCTTTATAATTAATACAGACACAATGGAAGTTCATAGAAATATGCAAACATGCCACATACTTCTGGCACATGACTAGCTGTCTCATTTCTCCAACATTCTTAACACCCAAGCCTGGATACTACTCCTGCTGAGTAAAGCAGGCCTCCTAGATTGTGAACAAGACTAGGATGCCCACTGGAACATATCTATTCACTGAAATCTTGAGAGAGTGAAGGCTTTGATTTCAAACATTAGCATATAACACTAGTGAATGCTATGGGAACACTGGGAAGAGGAGGTGAGACAAAAGTATTCCTTAGTACTAGCCCCAGAGAGAATGGATGCAAGGTTCACAAATGTATTTGGAGGAGGAGAGGGCTGATCCACTTCTCCACATACACTGAGTTGCCATGTTAGCATGGACAAAATTCAGGTAGCAGCACACAAATTATGTAATGGTGGAAGTGAGAACAGAATGTACAGGTGAATAGGTTGTCTTTTTGAAATTTATGAAGGAAGCACTCTCTCTCTCTCTCTCTTTCATGTCATCCACCATAAAGGAGCTTGCAGAAATTTGAAGGGGAGGCCAGTCAGTGTGCAAGGCCTTTTGGAGTCCTTGAGAATTCCTCTTTTGTCCAACCAGACCACCTTGGCCACCTCATCAGACCCCCTTTCCCTATGGGTCTGTCCAGGTATTGCTCTGTGATGTCTAAGTCCCTGCACCCCAGGGCTGGATGGCTGGCAGTGGGGCTTACTGACCCAACAAAGCACAAGCTGTGGCTGCGCATTGTTTTAAGGAAGAGTTTTGAAGGAGAGACCAGGATACTTGGCACAGACTACTAGGAGATGCAGACACTGTAAAGATGGACAGAAAGCCACCAGCACTTAGTAGCAGTGTGGAAGTGTAAATTCCCTTCTCCACCCAGGTTCAAAGCAATGTGAGTAGTGCTATCTGAAACATGGTGTACAGAACAAGGCTCTGATAGCCTCTCAGGGCCCAGGGAGGCCAAAGGGGGCCTCTCCTGAGAATCTGGCACCTCCTGCTTCAGGGAAGGGAATAGAGGATTTTCTAGAGTGTTCCAAAACCCTCTCTCGGAGATGGGGCTTCCTCAGTCCTCCCTCGGCCATAACCTTGACCTAAACAAATCCAGGCCTCTCCAGTCCTCCCTAATGAAGCCAGGCCCTCAGAAAGAGGCTGAGACACTGTACTGTGGATCCCCTAAAGTATAATCAGGCACTCAGCAGAGAACTGATCCCCATACTGCAGGACTAACAGGGTAAATCTAGATTCTTCCAGATCCCTTTCTTTGGGGTGGGGCTTCCTCACTCCCCCGACAACCCCTCAGTATGACCCCTCATTGAGCCCAGCCCAATCTGCTTGCTCATGTGAACCTCACAGCTCAGAACAGGACCTCTTGTAGTTTTGACCCAAAGCAGAGGCAGTGAGTGGATGACCTATCTGGCAAACTGCATGGGGTCACCCAGGCCTGATAATAGGATGGGAACTGAATTCTCCAGGCTCCTCCCTCCTTCCTAAGAACCAATACCTTGGTTCCTGGCAGAGCCTGTACCTCAGTCTTCTTTGGACCTGATTCTGTTCCCCTGATTCTGTCCAAGGAACTGTTTCTTGGATCCCCTGAAGCTGCAACTCATTCTAAAAAATCAATTCCAGGCCAGGGGTTCTGCTCCCTGCTTCACAAGCACAAGGACAAGAGATCAAACCCCAGTACCAAAAAAAAAAAGGAAAAAGAAAAAATTTCAAAACTAAAAAGTTGGTTCCTTATGTAGTCCAGGGCTGACAAGAGAAGAGAGGAAGTTATAGAAGTTAAGGAAACTCTCTCTGGATTGGGACAGCTCTACTGTCCCCTGAAGCTGACTACCATGAACCCTAACTGATAACACCCACCCTACTCCTCTCACCTGAAGTCTGAACCTCCCAAAAGGCCCCCTGTTGCTCTAACACAATGAGGTGCATTCAGTGGACCCCACATGCCACTCTAGCAAGGTGTCTAGAGTTTCTCAACAGGGGTTGAAGAGAGTCTCCCTGCCTCCCACAAGCCTCATTAAGGATCATTATCTCAGTACCAGGCAAAGCCTGGATCCCTGTCCTGTATAGACCTGAATCCATTCCCTCAGACCAAAAACCTGACTCTCAAACCCTGAGTGTCAATAAGGTCTCACTTCAAAACACTTAAGTGGAGTAAATGCACACAGATCCCAGTGAGAAGCCCATGTGGACCAGAGTGGTGCAATAGTGGGCAGGTCCTAGCCAGGGCCCTGTGCCAATCCTGGCAGCTTGTACCCACCGACCAAGCACAGACTGGCCTGGAGAAAAGGTGTACAGGTGCACAAGCAACAACCAGAGGCCCACCCAGATACCAATTGTAAGTGTGTTCAAAGCCCAGCCAGAAGTCTGCTCAGACACCAACAATTGGGGTGCACAGCCCAGGTAAGGGCTCTCCCAGACAACAGGTACATGAGGGGGCAGGCCCCAGACAGAGGCACATGGAGATATGATCCCAAGTGTGCACAGGCCCCCTCCAGAATCCCACCAAGACAACAAGGCAGCACAGGGATCCAGAAGGGCACCATTCTAACCCCAGGGATTGGAGCAGGGGTGAGCAACAAAGAAAAGGACCCCAGATGGCTTGCTGAGAGTTGAAGACCACTGGGTGAGCAGAAAGTTGCCTTAACAAAAGCGCAGCAAGCTGCATCTCTTGAAATGAGAAGACACATAAGCCAGGCTCAAAACCAGACTCCCAGTTCACCTAAGGCAACCCAAAAGTGCAACAAGATGGAACAATTGGATATTCAATCAACTGGGCTCCCAGAACTGGCAACGAATGAGAATCTGACAAAAATGAAATCAGAAACAATTTCTCAGATAACAACAGAGACTGTGTCCACAGTATAAGACATGATTAATAAATCTAGAGCAGACACAAATTAAAAAATAGAGCAGCTGAGGAACACGATGGAATTCCAACACAGGAAACAAATGGAATCCATAAAACAGATTTAAACAGATTCCCAGAAGATTAAAAACTCCGCTGAAAGTTTACGCAGCAGAATGAACCAATATGAGGACAGAATCTCAGATATAGGAGATAGGATTGCAATTAGTGGCCAGGAAATAATAATTTCTCAAAAAACAGTAAGAGACCATGAGAAATCAATGCAACAGCTGCTAGATGAAGCAAAGAAGAAAAATATAGGACTGATCAGAGTCAATGAAGAAACAGGAGAGAGTGCAAACAACATTAAAATAAAAAACTATTCACAGAAGTAATGGCAGAAAAATTCCCAAGCAGGGGAAAGAATTTGACATAAAGATAAGTCAGGTATATAGGACTCCAACAAGCCATGATTAAAAAAGAAAAAAAAAACTATACCTGGACATAGAATAGTTAAGTTTCCAGAAACCCAACAGAAGAATAAAATCCTACAAGCTGTTAGAGAAAAGAAACAAATCACATACAAAGGAAAGTCCATCAGAATCACGGCAGACTTCTCAACCCAAACACTCAAGTAAAGAAGAGCCTGGAGTGAAGTATTTCAAGACCTAATGGAAAAACAAAACCTCCAACCCATATTGACATACTCTGCAAAACTATCTTTCAAAATTAATGGAGAAATAAGATACTTTCACGACAAAGGGAACCTTAGGAACTTTAGGAACCAGTACTGCAAAAAAATTTAAGCAACATTTTAGGAAAAGGCAATGAGTATCACAACCTTAGGAAGCCCAGCAGAATGAATCATGCATGACAAGAAACTAAATGCAAAAGGGGAAAATCTAACAAAAAGACCTACAGGAAATGGAAAAAACTGTAAAAACGGAGAACTGAGCAGTGGTTGTCAGGTGTTATCTCTGAGGTGAGGAGAGGAAGTTTGGCTGCAAAAAGTAGCATGAAAACACTGTGCTTTGGTTATTGATGAGTCTTGGCTGTAATAGAGGTGATTGTTCATTATCAAAACTCACCAAACTATACACTAGAAGAGTGAATTTTTGAAGGTACATAATGTTTGCCTTAGAAAACCATTAATGAGAGAATTACTCATGAAACTAGTGTATTAATGAGTCAAAACTGCCCTTTCTTAAAACTGAGAGCAGAATAAGAGGGCCCAGGTTTGGAAGCAAAATAATTTGTTTGTTTATCTTGGGTCACTGGAACAAATTCTGTGTCTGGGATGTCCAAGTTGAGCTGCCTGATGATGACCAGGATAGCTAATTTTCTACTCAGACGGAAAATGGTCTAAAGTAGTGGTCAAGATTCGGGAGTCCAGCAGCCTGTGTGGCAATGAGGGTCTATAGAACAAAAGTGCCTTTTAGGACAGATTCTAATTCTATTTCTTCTCCAAACTTTTCTCTAAATCTCTCTCTAACTTGGTTTTAACCTTGAAATTTTTAAACTGTGGCAACTGCCATGTCTCAGCGTCTGGAGGACACTTACAACAGCAAGATTCTATCCCAGATCCTGGGCCTTTGCTCATTATATAATCCAGTCCTCTTATGGACAAAATGCTGGAGCACCCTGTTTAATACTGCACCAATGAGCACATGCTGCTCACCTGATGCCAGGCATTCTAACACATGTGACTCTCCCTGCTCACCCTCTGGTGGCCCCCTGCTCTTCCAGGGGAACCACTCACCATGGGATGGTAGCCCATGTATCACCAAGGTGACATGTCTACTTCTGACAGTCTGTGTCAGCCACAGTCATCCTGCCAAAGTGCAGCTTTGAGCCACCTAACCACACATATCTTTGCTCACTACTTCTCTGATTATTCAGGAAGATGGCAGAATGATGAGCAGCAGAGACAGGCCCTCCCTGAGGCCTGTGGCTGAGAATTGAAGCACACTGGGAGAGTGAAGATAGCCACTGTGGAAAAAGTCTCAGTGTAGTACAGTTGTTGGTGAGTGGTTGGGATGAGCACCCCCTAACCCAACCCAGGCTTGCTGTGGGGACAGGTGGCTCAAACCTGTAGCAGAACTGAGCAGAGTTCAAACCCACAGGAGGTCAGGGAGCTTAATTCCAGCCAGGCAACCAAAAATCAGCCAGAATCTCAGTGGACTGCAGCATGCTTGCTGAGAATAAGTGACTCGCATCTGCACACTGCTGTCCACATTGTCTACCAGTGACAGCAGAGACACACCTTGAAGTGGACATTTTTCTTTCTTTTTCTCTTTTCTTTTCTCCTCTGTTCCTCATGTTCTGTTCTCTCCTTTCTTGTTCCTGTGTTTCCCTTTTTTTGTTTTCTCTTGATAGTTCTTATTTTCATAAAAGCCTGAATAGTTTCTAGTTCTCCTGTTGCCATTCCTTCTCTCCTTCCTGTTTTCACCAGTTTCCCAAATTTTACATGATCTTCTTGCATCCTGTAGCCCTACTTCTAATGCTTCTCTCTCCTTCTGTTTCTCTACCCCCACCACCAACTCCTTCTAAGTCTTCTTCCCAGAAGGTAATGTTGCTATATTGTAGGGCTTATTTACTGCAAACATACAGATTTTGGAAGGCCCTGTGTGTGTTGTGCGGATTTGAGTGAACTGGCTGAGCTGGACCCACCCTACCCCTTCAGATGGTGGGATCTAGGAGTATCCCTCACGTCAGGAAGAGATGGAGATGCTGAGAGGAGAGATGTCCTCAAGAAACTACAGAACAAGTAAAAGAGCAGAAGAAGGGTGTGGTGTAGCAGAGAGCAGTTGAGGGTGAACGTGGAGGCAGGCAATTTGTGAGCTTAGCGAAAAGGCAGTTCGCTCTGTGGGAGTTGACTTTGATGCAGCTGCAAGGTGACCAGGGACAGTTATTCACACGAGGAGTGTTGGGACTCAGAACAAAGCCTGAAGAATGGAACACTGCTGTGGGGATAAAGCTTAGAGGAGTCCTCATCTGGGACAGGTCTAAGAGGTAAGTAAGGTCTGACACACAGCAAGGGCAAGTTCACTTATTGTGGGACTGCTGTGTAGCCCCTAGTTAGTCAGAATATAGCAACACAAAACAGAGTGTGAGGGAGCCTGGTACTGGTAAACAAGATAGTGACTCAAGGCCTCGCCAGAACAGAACATCCTGAGGTCTAGAGATGATCAACCTAAGAGACCAGGAGTGCTCTACACCCGACCCCCTGAGAGAGATAGCAGAAAACTGACCCCTTGCCCACTTGCTGTCCTTGCAATCCTCTCCCCTTGCCTTTAAAAGTTGTGAAAACCTCTGAGCTGGTGCCTCTCAGAGCTACTTGGCTCCAGGAGTGCCGTCTGGCCAGACTAATAAAGGGCTGTTTTCCAACTATTCCGGTGTGTTCCTTCCTGGGTCACTGCAGCTACTCGTCGAGCTCCCGGAGCCTCGCTGAGGTATAGGTCCCAGCATCTTGAAGGCCCTTTGGGCTGTTTAAGGCTCCCAGAAGTAAGGCCCTGGGTCTTGCCTCTGGAGCCCTCGTTGGGCTACAGGACTCAGCATCATGAAAGTCCTTTCAGCTGTTCATGCTACTCGGAATGGAAGTGAGACTTTTGATCTTACATTGTGACCATGATGTGCCTGGATTACCTGAGAGAGAAGTGTGACTCTCAGGCAAAGTGAAGCCCCAGAGACTTTGCCTAGGGCTCTCCTGTCTCCTGGGAGTGTCCACTCTCCCGGATCCTGCATTGGGCCTGTGGACTGGCCTCCCTGATCTAAACCATAAGACTATCTCTCTTCCGAAAGAAACAAAAATTGTAAGAGAGATCACTTACAGATTTCGATCATGTGATGGCACTCCTGACTCATTTGAAATCTACAGGGCAGGCCAGTAGGTCGGAAAGTCACACAGCATTTTTTTCTTTGAAGGATTTTCATTGGTGGTTTACTTCACATGTGTAAATTATACACATTAATGGAGTTTAGTGTGACACATCACAGCATGCTAGAGCACACAGAAATCCCATCCAGTCATGCTTCCACATGTGAGGCAGGATATGTTTTACTTCACAGTGAGCCTGGCTTATTTGACTTGGCATAATGTCCTCTGGTACAAGCGACTAAAATTTACAAAAATGTTTAGAGTTTACAGTTTTAGATTAGAGCAGACAAATCCTAGAAATAGCTAAAGCAAGCCTACCAGAATGTGTACAGTTTTATTCAGGTAATGAAGAAATTTAACCTAACCTTTTCCCCTAATGTAACTGTGATATAAATAAAGTCGTATATCACTGTCAATGAAGAGGGCGAGAAGAACTTAAAACTCTGAATTTCGTGAAATTGCTGGTAGAAGGAAAAAGGACAAATGTGGGTTGCTGTCTTCTGCATCAGGAACTCACGCTGCAAAGCACACAAAGAAGAGCAGGGCTGGTGAAGAGAGAGGGACACAAAGAGGAAAGACAGGGTGGAGGGAGGCTTTTAGACTGAGAGAGAAATAGAGACCAAGATTGTGGAAGAGGGAGAGAGAGAGAGAAAGGGCGGAAGGGAAAGAGACAGACAGAGAGAGAGAGTCACAGCAAACACGCATGAGTAGCAAAACACGAGGAAGTCTTAGGGGAGACTAAAGACTGTTCACTTCGTACTTGTACTTTGTAGTGGCAGGGAAGAAGGTGGGGGCTGGGGCCTGGCTAAGTGACCCATGGCCACATGAGCTGGAGGAAAGTTTTAAAATGCCTGCATCTACAACACTGCACAGTCTGCAGCAGCACCCCATAGCAGAGAGAATAACAGTCCAATGTAATATTAGGAGAGCAGGTACATGGAGCTGTCATGGCCACGGAGACTGTAGTAATACCTACAACCACCCTGGTGGGTGAGGCCTGGCTGTCTAAACAATCTTTATTATTTTATTTATTTATGTTGGTACCGGGGATTGAACTTGGGACCTTGTGCTTGACAGGCAGGCAGCAGCACTCCTGAGGTAAATCCTTGGCCCTAAACAATCATTGTTTTGATGCAGTGTAAGGAATGCACTAGAAACAGAGTAGCAAGTACAAGAGAAAGCAAAGAAGGTATAGCAGCATGAGTTAGTCCACAATCAAAGAAAGCCTTGAGCAAGCAACAGGTTCGTGCCGTGGGGTGAACACACTGATGAGGTTCAGAGCCAATGAGGTCCAAAACACAAAGAAAAACAAAGTGAGCAATGGTAGGGGCATGGAAAGGACCTAGAGAATCATTTCTGCGCCTGTTGACATATTCCCGGAAGTGATGTCTACTGACTATGGAGTAGTCCACTCAGAGCATACTGAGGTCCTTTTTCTGAGTTCCCCTTCATTTTACTTTTCTTTTTTTGGGGGGTGGAGGTACCGAGGATCGAACTCAGGATTCTGTGCTTGAGAGGAAGGCAGCAGAACCATTGAGCTAAATCCCGGCCCTCTGAGTTCCTCTTTCACGGCAGAGCAGCAGAGAGGATCCTGGCACATTTGGGGTTCCAGTTAGAAGAGAGAAGGGACTAAGGAAGTGCGGCCCTAGAGGCGGAGTCAGCAAACTACCCAGATCTGCCCCTCTTGTGAACCCTGGACCACACAGGGGCTGATTTGTTACAATGAAGTTCAGGCTCCTTGCACCCTGGGAGGTAGACCATTCCTTGAGGGGAACAGAAAGAATCCAAGTCCATAGAGGAAGGCGGTGCTGGCTCTGCCAGGAACCAAGAGGCTGAATTCCCAGTGACTACAGAGGGGACCTTGAAAATTCCCTTCAGCTCGTGCTCTCAGCCTGGGAGAATCCGGGCATGTTGCTTGAGGTCTCCTGACCCAGGAGGCAGCAATAGCGGCCGAGGTGGCAGGAGGCCGTGGCGGAAGCAGCCGATTCTGTATGGACTACAAGAGGGAACCAAAAAGCCCACTAACATGACCAAGACCACCACTATCCTCCAAGATCCAGAGATTCAGATCAGAGCTTCTGAACCCTGGTTTGAGGTGCTCTCTTCAGGTGAGAGGAATGGTGGAGGTGGCCTGGGTTAGGTCTCAATGTGACAGGCTATTGGGGGAATGAGGGAGCTCGCCGCTGAGAGACGGTGCCCCTGAATCCCGATCTGCCTCTTTAGTGAACCTTGCAGGGCGAGAAGGCATTTTCACTTTCGGCCCTGGGGACCCAGCATACATCGTTAGACCTGGGTTCTGACAGCTCTTGGGAAAGCCACCATGGTCGAGCAGTGTCCCGGGTTTAGAATCGGGGAGGTCATAGTGCGGGTCTGAGAGATACTTGCCCGAGCCCCAAGGGAGAAAGAGGGTTCCAGAACATTCTACAACAGGCTCCATCTTGTGCCCTGCAGCGCGAGGTGCAGGAGTCTGAGGACAGCGTCACCTTTGGCCTCAGGGGGAACTGCATGCATCCTCAGAACTGTTCCCAGGTCTTTGCTGCTGGTGGCTGGAACAGAGGGTCAGAGCTCAGTTAGGTCAAGGTGTGGGGCTTGACTGGGGAGACTAAGAAAGGTGCCCTCTGGAGCAAAGGTGTCCGAACTTTACAGAAGCCTTGGTTGCCTGCCCCCCCACACGGTGCTGAATTCTCAGGAGAGCACTAGTGTTCACTTTTCTGCAATTTAAAGGCAGAGTCTAAAGAGCCTAGTTGCAAAGTCTATGTATTTTTGTATGTATATGTGTATGTATGTGAATATATGTATATATTTGTATTTGTGTATATATTTGTTTCATATATATTTTTTGCAGGATGCAGTGATCATAGTCCTCGTGTTGTTTGTATATGTATATGCAGGCAACTGTGTAGATTTTATATACATATATATTTATACACGTTTGTAGCACAGAATGATCACATTCCTCATATGCCCAGTTTACAATTTCACCTCTTTTTTGTGATTTCCCTATCCTCCATCCTCCTCCCTACATGCCTTGCTTCCCTGCTCTTTTTATCAGTCTTTAATTTTGCCCTTTATTTACATTTTGGATATCTCATACCAGACAAACCTTGTTATTTAAACTTACGTGTCTGATTTATTTGCCTCATCATTATGGTCTGGAGATGCATGAATTTGTCTGCATTTGACTCCACTTTGTCATTTTTGCTGTAAAAGTAGCAACCGATTTTACATAAATAATACATTTCCCTTGACCATTCCTCCGTTGATATTAAAGAAGGACCACGTCCAAGATTGACCTATTATGAGTTAAGCTCTTACAAACATGGATATGTATGTATTGCATGTATTGCAGTAATATGATGTCTTTAATTATTTCAAAAATTGGCTGAGTTAATTGTAAATTGTAGTGTTGTTTTCTACAGTCTCCTGACTAATTTTCATAGTGGTTGTATAGTTGTTTCTGTATCCTCCATTCTATTCTCTTGGTCCAAACCTTTTCTTTTCGTTTCTTTTTTGTTTTTTTTGCCAGTGTCATTCTGTTTGTATCGATGTAGTTTTATAGCAGAATTTGAAGTGTGGGATTACGATGTCCTCTGCCTTGCTCTCATGTCCCAGAATTGCTTTTGCTCAGCTAGGTCTCTTCTACTTCCATATGAAGTTTAAGCTTATGTTCTCTTGTGCTTTGAGTAATGCTACTGGTATTTTGATTACTGTATTAAATCTGTGCAACGGTTTTAAAATTATAGCCATGTAGACTGTATTGGTTTTGTCTATGCTGGAACAGGGGATGCCTTTGCATTTTGTGATGTCCTGTTCAATTGCTTCTTTAGATTACTATGGTAGTCATTATAGAGGTCTTTCTTTCCCCTGTTTAGGATAGTTAGTAAGGATTAAACTTTGTGACACTATTGTGAAAGTTTCATTTGCATAATTTCTTTCTCCATGAGATTCTTATGAATGTATGTACAGAAATATTTCTGGCATCTTTTCGTGGAGTTTTGGGGGTCTTGTATGTAGACGATCATGTAATGTGTAAAGACTGATCCTTTGCTGCTTCTTTTCCTATGCAGATTTCATTCAATTCTTTCTCCTGCCTGGCCGTTCTGGCTAATGTTTGGAGAGCTATATTGAATAAGAGTAGCTGTAGTAGACATGCTAGTATTGTTCATGAATTCGGTAACAAGATAGCTTGCCCCATTTCACTTATTATGTTGGCTGCTGGTTTGTCATAGATAGCTTTAATCTCATTGAGGCACATTTCTTCTATGAGTGCTTTATCTGGAATGGACTTTGGAATTTGTCAAATATTTCTGGCTTTTTTTTTTTTGAGGCAGCGTCTCACTATGTAGTTGAGACAGAGCTGGAGCTCACTGTGTAGCTCAGGCTGGTCTCAAACACGCAGCAATCCTCCTGCCTCAGCCTCCCAAGTGCTAGGCCTACAGGCGTGTGGCACCACACTAGACTTTTTTTTTCTTTCCGTTAATATCATCATGAGATTTTTGTCCTTTCATCCATTTATGTGATGTATTCCCTTTATTAAATTGGGCATGTTGAATCATTTCTGCATCCCTAGAATGAATCCTACTTGGTCTAGTTGCATGAAGTTTTTTGATGATTTCCTGCATTGTTTTTTCCAGTACCTCCTTGAGGACTTCTGAATCTCTGTTCTTAAAGAGTTTGGACCTATTTTGATTTTTGGTTGTGTCCATTTCTGGTTTGGGAATCAGGGTAATGTTTGTTTCCAGGAACGATTTTAGGAATACTGCTTCCCTTTCCATTTCATGGTACAGATTCAGGAATATTGGCATTGAATCATGAATAAAATTTTTGTAGGTATCAGTGAATCCACGGAGGCCTGGGCTCTTCTTTGATGTTAATTTTCATTACTCCTTCTTCAGTTTCATGGAGAGAGAGCTGGGATTTAGCTCTATGGTTTTGCCGCCTGCGTCAAAAGTGCAAGGACCCGAGTTCAATTCCAGGTACCGAAAAACAAAACACCCACAATTTCATGGAGAGATATGGACTATCCATTCTTTTTATATTTCTTTGATTTAAGTTTAGTACTGCATGTCTATCAGAATTGATACATTTCTTCAATGTCACCCATTAAATTAGAGTACAGTTGGTGTGGGGAGTTAGCTCGGTGCCGCTATGTCTGCATCACAAGTGCTGTGTTGAGTTCGATCCCAGGTACTGAAAAGAAAATTAGAATACAGTTTTTTAAAGTGATTACCAGTGAATTCAGAATTTTGGCAGTGATTTCACTTTATCATTTCTAATGACATGCGTTTGGATTTGTAATTTCCTTTTTTGGTCAAATTCGTCAGATTGTGCCGGATTTGTTTATTCTTTCCAGGAACATGCTCTTCAACTCATTGATTCTTTATATTTTTTATTCTCAGTTTAATAACCTCTTCTCTTATTTTTGTAATTTCCTTTTCATAGTTACTTCTATTTGTGGTCATTCTTGTTTTTCTAACTCCATGTTGTGCTTGTTGAAGTTACTATTATCACCATGTTTTGAGCTTGCTCTGTTTTTCTGATGTGGGCATGCATTGCTATAAATTTTCCTCCTACTACAACTTTCATTGAGGCCCACTGGTTCTGGTAAACCGTAGTGGTACGACCATGTGATGCTAGATCTCTACAGTGTTCCACCTAATAATGGAAAGCACATTTTTATGTGCACCTAGTAAGATTTTTACCAAAGCACTGTAGGACACATGCTAGGCATGAAGCCATACTTAAGTAAAAGCAAAAGAATTGAAATTATTCCATTCATATTATGAGTAGATAGTGCAATGAAAGTACAAATCAAAGAATCCTTTAATTGTAGGAAGGAATTCCTTCTTTGGTATTTCCTTGAGCCACTGATTATTCAATAGCATATGTTTTTTTCTGTGGGTTTGCAAAGTTTATGTGGATTATTTTGCCATTGATTTCTAATTACATTGTAGCGTCTTCTAATGTGTATGGAATGCTTTCCATTATTGTACATTAACCTACGCGTGTTTTCTGGGCTACCATGGATGTATCTTGGACCATGCCACATGCATTGTAGAGCATAATGTGTATTCCGTTGTTGGCTGGCTGTAGATATCTCTCAAGACGATGCATTGGAATGTTTGGTTGAATTCTGATATTTGTTTGTTGATTTTTTGCGTCCGTTAGATCAACCTATATGTGACACTGGGATAATGTTACTGAGAGGAACAGTACTTCCCTGATTTTCGAAAATTTTAGTTGTGAACAAATCATGGAAGTGCCCCACGCATGCGTCAAATATTACCACAGTTGAGCTGCTGTGTGTCTACTGGACATTGCCATAGTGTACAGTAGTATACTACAGAGAGGGACTTACTGTATTTGTGTGCATTTATTAATGTTTATAATGTATAGTTGTGTCAAAGTTGTATAAGACTCACTTTGTCAGACTTATGAATGAATCCTTCCAGAAAGAAACTTATTTCTAAACGAGAGACTTACTATACTATAATTGTGTTGGCATTTCTCTAATTTTTTATCTTCATTGGTGTTTCTTGTATGAAGTTGTGTGTGCCAGTGTTTTTTTATATATCTATAATTGTTATTTTGCCTTGTAGAATTGCTCCTTTAACTAATATATGGTGATGTTTTTCTCTTCTAATCAGCTTTGACTGGAAATTCCTTTGACATGAAATAAAGCGACATACTCCTGCTTTTCTCTGGATGTCCCTGTCATGGAATATTGTTTTCCATATTTTGATATCCAATCTGTGAAATTTTGAAGGAAATGTTTTCTATATGTTCCATATCATTTGTGTTGGTTCTTGATTCGGACTGCCTATCTGTATCTTTTGTTGGGGGAATTGAGACCTTTCTCATGGAGAATTATTCCTGAAAGGTATTGACTTATTCCTGCAGTTGCATTATTTGTCTGATGGTGATTTCCTTTGTTTTTCCCTTGTGTTTAGGTGCTCATTCTGCCAGATGTATTTGCTCTTTTTGATTTCTTTTTTTTTTTTCCATTTTGCATTTTGCTTTGATTGCGTCTTTCCAGTATATCCTTGACAATTTTTGGGGGGGTTGTAGTCGTGTATTTTTGGGGTGCTGATGAATAGAATTTCCTTCTCTGTCAATTTTAAAGGAAAGTTTACAGGGTATGTATACGTGGGTGGAAATTGTTATCTTTTGGGAGTTGAAACACTTTACTCCAAGCTTCCTGGTGGTCTGTGTTGAGAGACTGCAGTTAGTCTAGTTCATTTAACTTTCTAAGAGATTGGTTGGTGTTCTCTAAAAGTTTTTAACAATATGTCAGTGTGTTGGACTTCTGTTGTTTGGAGAATAATGTAAGTTTTGGTCTTGGCTACTTGTGGTTGTACATGCTTTGTCATTCGTATGTTTATTTTTATCTGTATCTGAGAAGTTGTCTGATATAATTTCTGTAAAATGATTTTTAAGCCATTTGGAGTATCTTCTGATTTTTGAGGTATACGTATTACTCCGGATGAGTCTTCAATGTGTCATCTAGCAGCTGTTGGATCCATTTTTCATGCTTTGTTGTTGATTTAAAGAACTGTTAAGTACTTTTTCATTGAAAGAAAGCCTATTTCTAACTCTTAAATTGCAACCTAACATTGGTTGTTTTGTTTGTCCATGGGTTCTATGTAATTTTGAATCACCTGGATTATTGATTGAGACCTCCTCACGGACTCTCTTGTTTTGCTTAACCGTTCGTTCATGTTTTGTATCATTTTCGTTACCCCAAGTAGCTTTTTATTGTTGTGTTCTTAAAGCTCCTTAATTATTTCTGTTATTACTGCCAGTATGGCTTTAGTCATATCTTCTGAGACTATGCCTAGCACTTTTAAACTTTGTTTTGAACCTACTCTGTTATCCTTCCACATGATTTGGTTCTGTTGCTTCTACTATTCTTCATCTCAGTCACTCCTGGATTGCATTTGAGGAATTTGAGAATTTGGGTGACATTTCATGGGCTTCTATTGTCAGGTTCGTATAGCTTCAGTCGGTGGCACATAGAGTGGAACACTTTTGTTGCTATCATAGTGATCTTTTGTTAGTTTGTTTTACAATGACAAGATTTAGGCAAGGCTGACTATAGTCTCTAAGTTGAGCCCTAAATTCCAACCACTTTCTTTAATTTGGAAAGTGGATGTGGAGGGTAATTTGCCCAGCAGCACATTGTCCCAGGGCATGTACTGCAGTTTTGTTAATGAGAAAGGGAGAGTCTGGATATTACCTTACAAAGAAAACACATTGGTGGCAACATTTATGTGACCTTGGAAAATGCAGGCAGATTGCCTTCTGTGACATTGTCTAAAAGAAAGTGGACATTAACGTTACTACAGACACCAATTAGGTGCCATCCATACGTATGGAGAAGAAATCCACCATTACTATACAAACATTAAGAAAACCTAGATTCTAGCAAACAGCAAGTGTATGGTAAATGTGCCAGCCACAGTTCTGCTGATGTTTGAAAGGATTTCATAGTAATTTTAAGACTGAAGTACCTCTGTATTGTTATAGCTTATTACTCATAGTATTAAAGGTATAGTTAGTTCAAAAAGCCATGTGCCACCAGAAACATTGGAAAACTTACACACTAGCGTGTGAGGAGGAGGAAAGTAGTGTCATAAATGATCCTATCGGCAACTAGAAGGATGCCTATAAAAGTAGTAAAGGTAACAGAAATATAGAGAAGAGAAATGGAAATTAGCAGACATAAAGGAAGAGAAGAATACAAATTACATGTATAAGGAAACTAATTTTAAAAACATGAAAAATTTAATGGTAAAGTAAGGCAAAACATGAAAGAAATGTAAATAAGGAAAAGAAGAAACAGGGTTTTGTTTTGTTTTGTTTTGTATTGTTTTGTTTTTTGGTGTTGCTGAATGAGTAGTTTGCTCTCTAGATGTTGAACTTTGAAGTGTAGCGATTCTCGATTTTCTGAGTCCCCTATGCATTTCCAGGCTGTGGCTGTGTCCAAGTCATGTTCTGCCCCTGCTCACACTGGCTGGCAGAAGGTGGGCAGCCAGAGCACGGGTCCATGTACAGGCAAAAGGGCAAGGGCTGCAATACTCAATGCCAAGACTTTGAAATTCAAAACAACCTCTGGCTGTTGGTGGTAGGGCTGTGTCCTTCACAGTCTCAAGGAGCCTCTTTGCAGCCTGCTCTGTGCAAAGCTGTGTCCTCTTCCTGTCACTCACACAGTCACTGTGTGAAGATAATAACGGGAACTCTGATGCGAAGCTGTCCTTGTTCTGAGCCCCAGGGTCAAAGAATTAGACCTTTGCTCCACTGAGCCCCCGCACTTCGCTGGCTGGAGGGAGGGATAGGGCAGCACACGCATTCGGGAGTGTCACTGTCTACCTGCGTGAGAAGACTGTGGCCACAGAACTCCACACTGTCCCTGCACATCGGCAGCCTTTGTGCCACTGACACAGTGCTTCTTCTTTGGATATACTGAGTCCCCAGCTTTCCGTTGGCTTCTACAGATTCGAACTCGTTTGTCCATGAGCAGCGAGGAAGAGAGAAAGTTCCAAATGTTTTCATCCTTCACCACATTGTATTCTGTCTCTTCAACTTTTCTGTACTTGTCAATTTTCATGTTATTTTTTTCACTTCTTTCCAGGTTCCCTGCTTCTTTCTCTTTTTCTTAATTTATTTTCTTGTCTTGTCTTTTTTTTTACATTCTCAGGTTGTTATATTATTGACTCTGCACGAGGCTGAATTGCTGCTGTTCACCACTCCTTCATTTTCCAGCACAGAACATCTTCAGGTCCCACAGTCATAAAAAGAAGGTAATCCACACAGATGCCTTCTTCTGTTCTCACCCTGACTTTCCAGTGAGAGAGGGTGTGTGTCAATTGGGTTCACTTATGCTAATCATTGGAGTGAGAGCACTCAGGGAGCTGAGGAGCTGGCTCCAAGAATTCGCCACAGGTCAGCAGAGGGAGTACAGCAGGGAGTTGAGTGCACTAGGAACCAGAAGGCTGCCCCAGCCAAAAAGGTCTCCACCTCCTTAGGGTTATGGGTGCCCCCTGTTCAGAAACCACAGAGTGCACACACTGTGCCTACTCCTTGGGTCAGAGCTGGGAGGATCTAACTGGGATGCCACATTCTGCGATGGAAAAAGTAAGTCATCAGGGAGATGAAGACTGGGTCTCAAAGGGAGAGAGCAGTTCATCTCCAGTGTGGTGGGGATGGGGGTAGTCTGGCTTCCAAAACAGAAGGAAAAGTGATAAACTTCAGAAGCACGTAGGAGAAAAGTTACTCTTGTTCTCATTCCAGAGGCTCAATACCTAGAATCTGCAATTTCTTTCTTTTTTTTTTTTGGAACCAGGGTTTGAATTCGGGACCTTTTGCTCCTGAAGCTGGTGGGAGGACCACTGAGCTAAATCCCCGGCCCCATCTGCAGTTCACTAGAAGAAGAGTTGAGTTGGGTTCACAATGCATAGCCTGTTCTTTTTGTAGTCAGCCAGCTCTTCAGGAGAATTGAAGAGTAGAAGGGCCTGGTGGGAGGAAACCTGCTCACAATTTCCCCAGGGAGAAGAAGGTGAAGGGAGCAGCCAGGAAGGAGATAATTCCTGCCTCATTACCCCCAAAGTGACCTACCTCTTCCTACCAGGCCCCCTCACCATAGCACAAGTGAGTTGTAAAATTTCATAATCCAGACACCTTTCAGAAGTCCTGGCTGTGTCCCCATGGGGATTTTGTAGGATATCTAGACTTGAAACAGAACCTCAGTGTTACATCACCTGTGAGACGTGCCCTCGTCCTGCTGTCAGCACTGAGCATCCCCTTGTAGGGGTGACAGCCCTGGTGCCTGCTCCCTTCGTTGAGGGCCCTGGAAACCTCATGGAGGTGACGTGCGTGTGCTGAGATGGTATCTGCAGGTTGGCACAGGGAACCCCATCTGGTCAGGATCTCAGAGAGTGAAGACGAGGACCTAAAGAGGATCGAGGGTACTCCTGAGCAGAGCACACATGTGGATGTCCCACAGACTTTTACATGGCTTCTTCACTCAGCCCAGAAGCCTGAGCAGGGCTGTCAGGCTAAGGATGCTCTCTTAATTCCTCGCCTTTGATTTCTAGCAACTGCAAGCCTTAGTGGGTGTGAGGTGGATCAAGGAGAACAGAAATAGAGTCTTCAGCTGTGTTCAAGAGTCCAGGTGAGGGCAACGTGACGCTCATCAGTCCAACACACAGCACCCTAGCTCTACCTGTACCTTTGTCCCTGTCCTCCGATCCAGGGAACACAGGAGAGTGTATTCTCCAGCATCTCTCGTTGAATATCTCATAGATGCAGGCATGTGGTTTCAAGAAGGAGACCTCAGGTCATCCCGGGGAGATCCCAGACCTAATCATTTAGCAAAATCAGCTTGGAGGAGGTTCCGGGTTGTAGAGCACAGGGACCTCACTGAATGTTTGCCCTCCACCTGTGACCTCCAGGCAGCTGTACGCACATGTGTGTCCCTAGGTGCGTTTTGCGATCTCTCAGGAAGAGAGAAATTCTTTGTAAACCTTTCCATTGGGCCATCTGAAGAGAGGGTTCCAAGGCCGACTCCTGGAGAATTGAAGGCCTGGGGTGTGCAGAGAGCTGACCATGCACACAGGAGAGTGAGGAACACACAGGTCCAGCTCACCCCTCATGGGAGGGCTGGTAGACCAAGACTGAGCCTGTGGTCTGCGCCTGATGGGCCTTCTGTGTGTCTTCCAGGAGCTCCCGGAACCAGGGCGTGAGAGAGTTGTTGGAAAGCAGTGTCCTCGGCACTCAGGACAGAGCAGTACCAGACAGTGTCAGGAGTGCAGGTGAGATGCAGGCACTCATGTGTACCTAGGGCTGCCCCGACCCAGAACAGGACATCTCACTGTACCTGGCCTCCACATACCACACTGTATCCCGTAGAGCCTTCTCTGTGGTGCAGCTGCACACTGAGGAGCAGCCTGACCTGAAATCCCAAGATTATGAGGAAAGGACAGGCGAGGACCGCAGCTTGGAAAGCACCCCAAGATGAAAGATCCTTAATGGGTTATTTTGGGTGGGCCACAGGTGTGTTCTCATCTGGAAACACTAACAGTGTCCCTCTCTCCACCAGAGCTCCGTATTCACAAGAAGGTCTTGCCCTGTCCATATAACGTCACGATGCCCCATGATCAGCAGAACGAAGACAGCAAGCTACAGGAAGACCATCTTGCCAAAACTAGTGCCGGGGAACTCATGGGTGTGCGCGTTGTCAAGGATGAGGGGGATGCAGCAGCCTCTGCTACCTCTGTGTCCTCTCCCTCCTCTACTGTACTCGAACCCACACCAGTAGGAAAGCCCCGACCTGGGACACCAAGTTGTCCTCAGAGTCCTCAGGGCATCCCGTCTCCCCCCAGTGCTATGGCTTCCACTCCAAGGAGCCAATGCTGTGAGGGCTCAGGCAGGCAGGAGGAGGAGGGTCCGAGTCCCTCGCAGGACAAGGACGCCACCGAGATCTGGCTCCATGAGTTAGCACATGCCATTTTAGATAAAATGGCGCCATTCCTGCTCCGCAAGTATCAGCAGAAGGAGCAGGTCACCATGGAGGAAATGCTGCACGTCATGCATAATGATTACTTTGAGCACTTCCCTCAGATGTTTGGGGAACTCTGTCAGTGCATGTGTCTGTGCTTTGGCATTGAGATGAGGGAAGTGGATGGCCCTAGACACACATATGAGCTTCTCTCCGTCCTGGGCCTCACTTTTCATGGGATCCTGGATGATGACATCCAGATCGTTCCCAAAGGGAAACTCCTGATGGGCATCCTGAGTGTTATCTTCGTGAAGGGTAACCGTGTCAGTGAGGAGGACCTGAGGGCACTGCTGATAGATATGAAGCTATTAAATGAGAGGCAGTACGTTATGATTGGGGATCCCTGGAAGTTCATCACAGAGGATTTGGTGCGGGAAGAGTACCTGGTGTACCAGCAGGTTCCTAATAGTTCTCCTGCTCGCTATGAGTTGCTATGGGGTCCCAGGGCACAGGCAGAAACCAGCCCATTCAAAATTCTGAATCACTTGTTCAGTCTTCATGGACTAGATCTCAGGTCTTACCCCCATCTGTACGAACAGGCTTTGAGAGAGGAAGAAGGTCTGTTTGAGGCCTTTGAGGGTGAAGGTGTGTGACAGGGATGGGGCGTGTTCTACCACCAAGTCACTGCTGAGTCCCCAGCGCCTGTGAAATGAGGCCCATTCTCAATCTGTGTCTGGAGAGCAGGCATTTTGTAAGCAGTGAGGGCAGAGGTGGTGATAAAATACTGTGCCTGACATCCTGGGTTCTTCTCTTTGTACTACTGAGAAACTGACCGCTGTTTCCTTTATGTTTTTCAAGTCTTGTTCCTTTTTTTCGTTAGATTGAATTTGCTTGCAAATCTTTTTTGTGGGATGATAGTGATCTCAGGTGTATTTTTATTGTTCTGATATTTTTGTTTGATTTTGATTTGTGATGTGATTGTGATTTAGTGCTATACCGATCACGGACAGATTTTGGTTTTTCATGGAAAGTCCAACACCCAGCATCCTGGCTGGTTCGTAAAGCCAATGGGGAAACTTTCGTTTTGTTTATGATAAAAAGTTTGTATAAGATGTTGTTTGGAAATGTGTAGCAGGTCTACCTGAAGGTAGATGGAGCTCAGATAAAAACTTAAGGATAATGTCAAATCTTGAATTATTTCTTTTTCACTGGTTTTGTAACTATTAAAAATATTTGTCGATCTGCATTTGCTTGGTTTATTTACTTACATTCAGGAAATTTGCTCTCCATTAAGATCCCATCTACTGAGGGACACACTGGCCCCAAACCTTCCATGGAGACCTGGAAGACCCTGTGTTGGTGGGAAGATGTGAGTACACCAGACTGAGCAGGACCCAAGCTGCCCCATGGATGGTGCAGTCCAGGAGTACCAGCAGTGTCTCCAGGGAGAGGGGTGTCCGCAAGGTCCTACAGGACAGGTAGCAGAGCACCGCAGGAGTGGAGTCTAGCAGAGAGCAGCCATGGTGAGTGCTGAGCCATGGAAGTTTGGGGGCTTGGGTAACTACAGTTTAGTCTGCAGGATGTGATTGTAATGCAGCTGTGTGATAGTCAGGACCAGACCCTCAGATGAGGTGGCCTGGGCCTGAGCAGATGGAAGACTGCTCTGAGCAGTGCTTTTAGAGGAGGGATGAAGTTGAGAGGGATCCTCCCCTGGGCCAGCTCTGAGAACCCTGGCTCACGGCAGGGCATGAACCCAGGGACTGATGCCCAGCATCTCCAAGTTTTTCCTGAGAGATCAGGGGGCCTCAGGACAGGTGAGGCACTAAGGGCCAGCTACGTCTTCTGTTGTCCACATGCCAGGGTCCTGCTGTTGACTGCTTCCCTGGGTCAACTTCTCCTCCTGAGGGCCGTTTTCCCTAACTCTCATAAAGATGGACGTGAGCATCTGCGCAGTCTCACTGACCGGTTGTACCAGTGGTCGGGTGGCTGCCTGGCCAAGTGGTTCTCCCTGCAGTGACCCTTCTCAGGTTTCCCGAGTGTCTTCTCTCTCTTCAACCAGGACTGCACGGGGGCACTTTTCAATTATGTCCTTTGTGCAGGAAGTTTATGCTAGTCATGTGGGGTTGTGTGAATTTGCCTGAAGTGTCTCAGAATTGTGTCTGTGCTCAGCCGGCCTTGTCGTTAGCATGGCCCTGTGGGTTTTTTTCCCTTAAATTCTTTTATTG
Source organism: Fukomys damarensis (assembly GCF_012274545.1). Taxonomy (NCBI): domain Eukaryota; kingdom Metazoa; phylum Chordata; class Mammalia; order Rodentia; family Bathyergidae; genus Fukomys; species Fukomys damarensis. The sequence continues at coordinate 123,727,604 of NW_022900951.1, read as the reverse complement.
GTACCTTTCAGGTATACAATACATTTACATTTATCGCTGAGAACTTCTAACTTTAGGTGATGTAAGTTGGTTCTTCTTTTTCCCCTTCACCTATCCTTCCTTCAAGTCCTCCACCCCTCCCTCTATACACAGACTTTGTTTCTCTATTTTCCTTTCCTCATTCTTTTTCTCTTCTGTCGTTTCCCCTACCCGTCCTATTTCCTTTATCCTTTTGGAACTTTTCTTCCTATTTCACATTATCAATTATTTATTTTAAGCTTTATTTACACTTTAAATTTCTCATACCAGAGGAAATTTTCTATTTATTTACACTTGTGTGCTATTTATTTCACTTAAGAGTATCACTTTAACGTGCATCCATTTAGCTATAAAGGTCTCTAATTTCTCATTCTTTCTGGCTTTCGTAAATATATATGAAAGCGTATCATTTTTGTCCAGTCTCCAGTTGATGGAGCCATGGAGCTTGGGGGCTTGAGGTTAGTACAGTACCTTCCGCAGGAGTTGATTTTAATGCAGCTACGCAGTGGCCAGGAGCAGAACCCCTCAGATGAGCTGGCTTGGGCCTGAGAGCATGAAGAGTGCTCTGAGCAGTACTTTTCAGTAGGGGGTGAAGCTGAGAGGAATCTTCATCTGGGACAGCTATGAGCAGCGTGGTCCTACACGGGGTAACCACCACAGTCTTATCCCCCGTGTCTGCAAGCATTTCCTGAGAGATAAGTGAGACTCTGGTGAAGAGAGATGCTAGAGTCCCTGGCCAGTCTCTGCTTTCCAAAGGCAGTGTCCACATTCCAGGCTCTATCAGTGCCCAGTTGACTGGCATCCATAGATACGACAGCTCTTCCTTCGTCCGGTTTGCCTCAGTACTGTTTCAACACGGACATACACATCTGGAGAGTCACACTGACAGGTTACACCAGTGGTTAGGTGGCTGCCTGTCCAAGTGGCTCTCCTTCCAGAGACCCTTGTCAGGGTTCACGAGTGTGTTCCCCTTCTCATATGGAGACTCCAGTTGGGCAGTTGTCAACTATGTCCTTTGCTGAGCAATTTTCTGCTAGTCATGCGGGGTTATGTGAATTTGCCTGAAGTGTCTTACATCTTTGCTCAGCAGTCCTTGTCAGGAGCGTGGCCTGGGTTTCAGTCCTCTTTGCCATGGAGTCCTCATGAGCCCCAAGGCTAGACTGTTGGTGAGGGAGATGGGATTGAAAATAATTGTTCCAGTGCATGGGAAGCTGGCATGGAGCGGACACGGTTCTTCCCCCGATTCCTGGCATTTGGACTTGGTCATAGCAGGGATACATGCAACAATATGTAATTCATAAGACGTAGTATTGGGAGAACAGTTACAGAGTAGCATTTTTGTCTGATTTTTCTCTTCTGTTTGCTTGTAAGCTACAGCTTTCCGGGAAACACACACAGCATTTTTCCAGAAAACGAGTCACGTGGTCCCAGTTAATGGAACGTTAGAACCGGCTTCTTTTCCTTTCAGTACACAATATCTCAGAAATTCTGCTAGGCGTTTTATTTATTTTTTAAAATTTGATACCAGGGATCGAACTTGGGAACTTGTGCTTGCTAGGTAGGCGGTGGATCCACTGAGCCAAATCCCCGACCCCGCTAGGCATTTCATTTTCTTATATTTCACAGTCCTACAACCAAAAGCATCTATCAAACCCATTGTACAGGTGAAGAATTTAAGGCCTACTAGGCTTGGGATCTTCTCAGGATCCATGTGTGGGAAATGCCAAGGCCAGGACCAGACTGTAAGTGTGCAGTCATCTAGAGGCCACCCTGTTCCCATTCGTAGCCTGAATCCGGCTCTGTGTTTGAATTTACTTCTGTACTTACAGAAAAGAAAAATCCTCCAGGATGTAGAAAGACTCTTAAGTCCAAAGGACTGAATTAAGAATGTAAAATGAGGCGGTGGAGGAACCACTGAGCTAAATCCCCAGCTTGAAAGAATGTAAACTGAGGGCCAGGAATTTAATTGCGTGGTTCCCCTGCCTGCCTTGCAAGCACTGGGACCCTAGTTCGATCCTCCAGTACTAAAAAACGAAAAGAATGTAAAGTGAGCAGGCGATGGGTGTACCCTGCGCCCAGGAAAACAGCAGGCTAGTGTGTTGCTCTTCCAGGTGCCCTCGGTCTCAGCCAGCACCTCGGCTGTTCCTGGTAGTGGTACAAGCCTCCTAATACGCTTCAGTTCACTATCCCCAGGGTAGCAAATCAAAGGAAGCCATAGATTTTGGAAAAAAGTCCAATATTTACGTAAAGCTACCTCTGAGGATATGAAAGGGCCCATTGGGGTCAATTTGTCATCTCCCTCGTACAAGTGCGGAAGGAGCTTGTATAGTTAAGAACAGAGGGGTGGGGAAGCACAGAGTGGCAGTGCAGATCTCCACACCTTCCTCATCGCTTCCAGCTGTCTTCAGCACATGCTCTTCTAAACGAGGCTCCAGCCTCCTGGGGCCGGTGAGCCTTGCCTATTCTGTCACACTTTTGTGCCGAGGAGCGGAGGAGATATTCATTATAAACTCAGGATGCCATTTCCAGGCTATGAAAACTGACCTTGCCCATTTCCCACAAAGACCAGGCAATTTCTCCAAGACATATGCAAGGGGGTCACAGGGACACCGAATTGTGACCAGTGTTATTGAGGAATTACATTTTTAATGCAGTTTTCCATAGTTGAAACTGCAAGTAGGTAAACCTTATTGGACATTATAGGTGGGAAAGTTCAGAATCTAAACCTATGGGGCAGGAAGTAGAAATTCCCACAGAAGACACAGGGTCACTGCACATCTCCATTGACGGGGGCTGTGTTCTACTTCTTGCTAGCATAAAATAATAGATCTAGAATGTATTCTACTGAGGAAGATGACAGTCATCCTTACGGGTTATCACTGCCTAATTTGCAAACCATTTGCTCTTTGAAGCAATTCTTGCATTGCTCCAGAGGACCAGCAGCTCCATGGTGCTCCGGTGTGAGACAGCAACTTCGGATCCCCTGTCATGTGCCCACTGCGTTCCGGCCTTGCTCTGTGTGGTACCGGGGCTCGGGTGATCGTAGGAAATGCCCTGAGTTCATGAATCCAGCTCCCTTGAAGGATTCTGCTAGTGGTGCCACACACAGCACTACAGGCAAGGTAGTCAAACCCACACTTGACAGGTGCACAACTTCCTGTAAAGGAGAATCTCCGCCCCTCCGGGATGTAACCGTCCTCACAGGGCTGGGTTGTCTCCCTGAGGGAGGGTGTCCTGTTGGGGACTCAGCACCGGTCCTGGTCCCTGGCAGGTTAAACACGAGCAGCAGCTGGAGAAGCCTTGGTGACTGGGATCCCACTCTAGGGAACTGGGACAGAGCGCGCATTCCTCCCACCAGGGCTACTCCGCCGTGCAGCACTGATGCTGTGGGTGACAGAGGCTGGCAGACGTCACCCGGGCTGCTCATTCTGCCCCCATTCTTCAGTGCCTCTTGGTCACAGGTGCTCTCCTGAGCATTGAAATGCAGGGACGATTTCTTCACATTCTCTTTTCCTGTAGGATCGTCGCTGTACCTGTTCCCCCAATTCTGCTTCTCTCAATATTCCATTATTCTTCACTGGATCCCCCAACAACTTCCCACGTTTCCACCATCTATAATTTCACATGCATTAGTCTTTGAGCCCCTTTCTTCTTACATAGAAAAGATAACACTTTTGCTCAGTCCCTAGCTCTTCCTCCAGGGAGAGTTTCTGCCCACTAAAGTGTTTCTTATCCTCACTTGACTGAGGTGGTGTCATTAGGAGAATCTGTATTCAGCTGCCCCCTGACTGAAGCCAACTCATCCGCTGTGGTTTGCATAAGCGTCCCCCAAGGGCTCATGGGTTCAAGGCCTGTGGCACAGGCTGTGGGGTCACTGAGAGGTGAGGAAACTTCAGGGATGGGACCTACTGGGAAGTCTTAGGTCTTGGAGGAGCGCCCTAGAAGGGGATTGTGGGATGCTGGTCTCCGCCTCCCTCTCCCTGCTTCCCAGCTGCCATGAGGTGAAGAGCTCCATCCAGCACGTGCCCCACCCTAATGTGCTGCCTCAGAGCTGTACCCACAGACCATGGACTGTTTCTTCGGAAACTCTAAATCTAAGTGAAACTTTCTTTCTTATATCTTTGTCTTCTGTTAAAATTGTTTTGTTACAGTAGCAATTAACTGGGGAGAGTGAACAGGGTGCCGGGGAAAATGTATAACTAAAGGCAGGTCAATGAACGGAGATTCCTACTTGCTAGACTAAATACTATCTGCTCAGCATAGATGAAACCCTGAAGTTAGGGAACCGGTAAAAGAAAGTAGATTGGAAGTATTTCAAAGCATTGGACTGGGTTAAGGTATTTTTGGAGTAGATGACAAAAGCCCAAAAAGCAAAAAAGAGACGAATGATAAAATATAGCTAAAGATCGTTTCAGCTCTCATGCTTTCCACACCAAGTCTCTTAAGAATGCATCAATTGTCATTTAAATTTACCTCCTTATTACATTTTCAAATGTGCTTTCTGATTCTGTATAATGTTGATCTCTCTATTCACCACCTTCTCTAGTTTTGTGTTAATGATGTTGTGTATGGGGGAAACAACAATCAGACAGTGCACTCTCGTACAAAGAGAATATTTCTTGGGCACACCATGGTAACAGAGGAGAAATAAAACCAAACCTTCCAAGGTGCTGTTCTGCGCATGTGGTTCTGTTTATATGTTTTATGTACTGAGGCTAATGAAAAGCATATTTAAATATTTTAGTTTCCAAAATTTATAACAGTTGCATAGCATTATAATTTACATTTATGTATGGACTGTATCATGAGCTCTTAGTAATCTCACTTATTACTTCGAAGATATTTTTGAAGTTTCCTTCAATTTTTAATATAAATATGCCTTCAGTGAAATGAAGATCAAAAACGGGCAAAGTCGATTGACACTTACAAGAATAAGAACACATGGATAATAAATACCTGAATAAAAGTTCGTTGTCTCTGGCTATTAGAGAAATGTCAATAAAGCAAGCCTGAAAGTTAATCTTATTCCATAAAGAGTGGCTATAATCAACATTCAAATAATAAGAATGCTGATGATATATGGGGAAAACAGAAACTTTCTACATTTTGGTGGGAATATACACTAATCCAATCAGTATGGAGATGCGTCAGAAAATTAAAAACTAATTTGATTGGACTCAGCTTTTCCCATTTTAGATGGCTTCAAGAAAGATTTGGGAGACATCATGTTTCAGTGATACGCTCATATACATTTTTATAGCATCTGAACTCATAACAGCGCAGTCTTGAAAGCAGCCTGTGGCCTGTATGGCCATCAGCACATGAGTGGAGAAAGAAAATGTATTTATTCACAACAGAATTCTACTCGGAGATACAGAAAGGTATATCTGAATTATTTCTAGGAAAATGTATGCACCTTAAGTGAAGTAAATCAGATCCGAAAACTAATTATCTCACTGTTCGTAGGAAGTGGAAAAGACAAAAAAAAAGGGAATGGAAAGAAAAGTCTATAAACAAAGATGTTGTAAATGAAGAGAGGACTAAGAGTTGAAGTGTGGGGAAGGGAATGGGAAATAATTAAAGTACACTGTCTGCAGGTAGAAATTCTCTATGATGAATGTGATCAATATGTATGGCAAATGTGTATTAATTGAAAATAAAGTTAAGGACTGTGGATTTAGCTCAGTGGTGCCGCCTCCTTCCTTGCAAGCGCAAGGACCCGAGTTCAATCCCTAGTATAAAAGAAAAAAAAAAGTAAAAAAGAAACCAAAGAATAAATAATTAAAGGGTAAATAAAAATATAAATGAGAGAACACAGGGAGCTACATCTTTTTCCAATGGGAAAGGGACCTAGAGATGGAGGAGGGAGGGAGTGGAGGGAGGTGCACAGGAAATACGAAGGTATGCTATGTACATGTACCAACACCCTGTGCTGAATGTGAACATAATGTCCCGCGACCATGTTATTTTAAGCTTTTATTTCTGGCCTGCAGTTGGACTTCCCCTCCATGCGTAGGCCTTAGCTTCATACTCAAGGTGAAATAAGGTCATAAGTGTGGTTCCCTATTCTCATAGACCTGCTGCTTTCCTGTTATAGTAGGCAGAGACCACAGACGGCAAACTTTCTTTCTCTTTTTCTTCCTCCTTTCTCTCTCTCTGCCCCCCTCAAACACACATTCCCACAGAGAAGAGATCATGTGTTGACAGAAGGTGGCCAGCCGGGTGGGGTGGCACATGCCCATAATCCCAGAACTTGGGAGGCTAACCCTGGAGGATCGCTGTGAGTTGGAGAGCAGCCTGGGCTACATAGTGAGTTCCAGGTCAGTCTCAACTACATAGTGAGACCCTGTCTCAAAAACAACAACAACAACAACAACAAAAACCACACACACACACACACACACACACACACACACACACACACACGAAAAGGTGGCCATCAGCCAGGCACAGAAACCCACCTCTCTAATCCCAGAGAGCCTAGACAGGCAGGAAGTTAACAAGTTACATGGCTTCCCGGGGGAATTTAGTGATGTACTGCCTCATTAAAAAGAAAAAACATTGAGGAAAGTAGCACAGTGGTAGAGCGCTGGCTTGACATGCAGAGGATCATGGGAGAAATCCTGAGGACTGCAGGGGAAAAAAAATAAGGTGTCCATCAGCGAACCAGGAATAGAAGCCTAACCAGAGACCAATGTTTTTTGTGGCACTTTTATCTGGTTGCAGTCCCACCCAGGATCGTGAGTAGATGTATCGGTTTCCAGCGCCTCCAGTCTGTTGTCATTAGTTGTGAGAGCATTAACAGATAAATTCACAGCATTTTAATAATAGGCAGAACAACTGGACAGAAGAGCACTATGGGAACAGAAGACTAGAGGTGTGGTATGAGATAAGCAGTGCTCAACAACAGCAGGACCAATGTGTGTCTGATGAGCACACAGAACTTCCTCCAGGACAGACCTCACGGCAGACCACGAAACAAGCGCGTGACAAGAGGGCGCGAACTCATACGCAGTATGTTCCCTGAACGAAGACCATGAAATTAGAAGTCAATCGCAAGGACACTGGGGAAGTACGCAAAACAAAGGGAAGGAAGCAATGCATTCGTATAGGTCCATGTGATTTCTAGGCTTCCATAAAATCACAGTAACTGGCTGAGTGACTGAAATCACAGACATTTATTTTCTCATAGTCCCGAGGCTGGAAGGCTGGGATGGAGTTGCTCACAGGGATGCATTCTCCTGAGCCCATGTACTGGTTTGCAGGTGGACACGGGCATGCTGTATCTTCTCATAGTCATCGTCTGCACATGCTCGGCCCTGATATCTCCCATGTATGTGTCCCAGTCTCCTCTGTTCAAAAAGATTATAGAGGTCCAGCATCATTCTGCCCACTGCAAAATATGCTGATCTTTGTAACAAGAAGTTTGGTGACATTGGAAGAAATTTTGCAAGGTGGTCGAGCATGGTGTTGGAGGCCAGGTCCAAAATCTGCCATCCCAGGGACACTAACAGGACAGGGAGAAAGGATGACTTAAGACGTAAGAAAAGGAACCTGTAGCTTTCCTGTACTTATTATTATGTTGGCTGCTGGTTTGTCATCAATAGCTTTAATCAGATTGAGATACGTTTCTTCTACAGCTCTTTTCTTTACCTGTTTTACCATGAATGGATGTTTTGTTGCGGAAGGAATTGGCAAGTGACACACACATAGAGACGAGCTGAATGGAATGGAAGTCAAATAAAAAGTTTATTTTGTCAGAAAAGGGTCGATCGCACTCAAGTACGCAGTGCTGGAGATCCACTTCCTATTGGGTTGCAGTTTCCTCTTTTATAGGGTTCACAGCCTTATCTCATACAGGTGGTTACATTTCATTTCCTCAGATCACATTACCCATGTACAAATTACAGTAAAAAGACAGTTCACTTTAACCCAGATGTAACAATTCTTTGTAGTTAGGGAGTTTACCTTAAGATTCGGCTGGCTACCTATTCTAGTGCACAGGAAGGGGCTGTTCAAGGTCGGGGATGAGGCCAGATGTATCACTTCATGGTCAGTGCCTTCAGTGTCCGTTCATTTTGAACTAAACAAAGCTGATTTCTGTTAGAGACAGAAGTCATTTTACATTTTCCTAATACTTTGTAGGTTTCTTTGATAATTTTCAAAAGTTCTGTCAGTTGGAGTTTGTCGAATGTGTTTTCTGTGTCTGTTGATGCGGCCATGCGATTTTTGTCCTTTCATCCGTTTATGTGATGTATTCCGTTTATTGAATCGTACATGTTGAACCATCTCTGCATCCCTGCAATTAATCCTACCTGGTCACGATGTAAGACCTTTTGGATGATTTCCTGGATTCCGATTGCAGTACCTAGTTGAGGACTTCTGCATCTGTGTTCCTTTAAAGGATGGCCTTACTTTGCTTTTATGGTGGTGTGGATTTGACTCAGGGTAATGCTTACTTCCAGGAAAGACTTTGGAAGTACTGCTGCCCTTTCCATTTCAGGATACAGGTTCAAATACTCTCGCGTTGATTCTTGTAACGTTTTCGTAAATTTTAAATAAGCATTTGAAGTGTGCCTACATCCACGTGCAAATGTATTTGTACCACTATGTACATAAAATACTAAGTGACTTGACATATTTTATCTATACATGTATATACTGATACCGGTGTACATGTACTGTACATTAGTATAGACTACATGGACACTTTATATCGTTTCTCTTTCTGTTGATGTGAACTCCACACGGACATTTGGTAAAGAAGTTAAATAGCTTCCTGCATCTGAGTATTAGGTCGGAATCACGGTAGGACTGTAAAAAGTTGGATCACATCACAGAAGCAAGACTCACCCCAATCCTTTGCTGCTACTCACCCTCCTCCCACTGAGCACTCATCTTTTAGAATGAAAGGGTGGGAAGATCTGCCTTTGGCTGATGAAGAGACCTTCATCTTTTAGAAGGAAAGGGTGGGAAGGTCTGCCTTTGGTTAAAGAAGAGACCTCATAGGTGCATGTGACTGTCTCTGTAGTGGTCACCAAGACCCTGAGCTCCTCAGCCTGGTCCTGGAGGTCAGCGCTGGAGACCTCAGGCGGCAATGAGAGCCTCCCACCTCCTGTTCCATGGCTACAACTGCAGGAGACTCCTAGAAATCGAGAGATGCTGACTGAGGTGCACAGAACTGGAGTCCAGGCTCTGCTGGGAACCGAGGCGATGACACCAAGGAAGACAGGGGGGACCTGCAAAATTCTGCTCTGCTCCTGCAGTCAGACCATGAGCCTTTTGCTGCACGTGACATCCACTGACTCCCTGACATGTGGCATCAGATCTACCTAAAGGCTTTGTTCTGATTTCTTTCTTCAGGTAAGGGTAACATGGAGACCTGTGCTCGGTGAAGGGGTCTAGATGATGGGCTGTGCCTCCTGTAGCGAAATCCCAATCCAAAGAGAGTCCTCAGACAAGCCAGGTCTCCCTGCCTTATCAGCCTTCCACCCTCATGAGGAATTTTCAAGCGAGACCTCTTTCCTCCGAGGGGATCTTGGGAGTTAGAGACTTGATCTGAGTGGAACAGACTCAGGTCCAGAGAGGATAGGATCCCAGCTCTGCAGGAACACTGGTGACAACAGATGAGGAGGAAGGAGGGCCCCTGAGAATCCCATTGCTCTCCTTCAGTCAGCCCTAGGAGGCGCCAGGTCTGTTGCTGGTTGTGACTTCCCCTGACCCATCTTTGCAGGTTCAGAGAGGCGTGAGATGTCTTCTGAGGATTTTACTTCAAGTGAGGAGAGCAGAGAGGGCTGAGCTCATTTAAGGATCACATTAAGGAGCTGTAGGGAGTGAGGACACCTCACTCCAGGGACAGGGTCCCATAATGTACCTATTTACTTGTGTTTCAGCCCTGTAATTCGGGGAAAAGTTCTCATGTTTGAACCGCTTTGTCCTCGGGGGACCCTGAGTATGGAGTCTGAGACTCGTTCTGAGGCCCAGACTTCATGCAAGTAGAGTACAGAGGACCTGGGATCAGATAGGTCACCCAGAGGACTGAGGGAGGACTGAGGAAGCCCCGCCCCAGAGAGAAGGTCCCAAAACATTCTAGAAAACCCTCTACTGCCTGCTAGGCACCTCAACACGCAGAATTCTCAGGAGGGCAATCTCTTTGATCCCTCTGGGACCTGAGTGAAAATCAGGTTTTTGTTCAGTTTTCCCTGCTTCAGATGGCAGCAACACATAGGACCAGACTCAGGGAGGTCAAGGAGAGGGAGTGTGGGGGACCTAGGAAGCCCCTCCCCAGGTAGAGGAACCACAGAGGATCCAGATCTGCCTCTTTCATCAGGGCTGAAGCACCCTGGGGTCGATTTGTGAGAAGAAGCTCCTTCCCCTTGTCAGCCATGGGAATCCTGGGAGACATGGCCTTGTCCTTGGGTCTCTGCTTCTCTGGGGAGAGGAGGTAGGACCTATGCTGAGTCAGGTCTTGATGAGGAGTCCAAGCCGCTGATGTTCCTTGTAACTGTTACTGCTACCCTGGTACATGGGGTGGAGGAGGGAAGCCTAGGGTGAGATAAAATTTAAGACGGAGGCACTCTTCTTGGTATGCTTTGATAGAAAACACAGGGCCACAATTTCTGACAATTCCTCCCTGTCCTATGTGTTTCTTCAGACTCTGCGAGCAGAACTTCATTCTCTCTATTGTGTTTTTTCATGTGGAACACGTTACCCGGATAAGGTAGGGGAAGCAATTTTGGTAAGGGTAGTCTTTAAGGCAAGAATAAATAAGCAAACGTTAAAGTGCGTATTACCAAAGCATGAATACTAGAATGCAAAGAATGATTGTAACCACCTGGCTCTCAGACCTGTCTCCTGGTGTGGTTGAAAACAGCAGGGGTTAGTGATTGAAGCCCCTGTTTATCTGTAGTGTACATTACTATAACTTTTACATCTTTGGTTATACATTTCTCCTGGGTATTTAAATTCAAATCAAAGTTAGAGCAGTATTTATCAGAATCCTCCTTTTGAGGGGGTGAGATATGAACATCAGTTAAGGCTTCCCAGGGGTTATTCGTGGGACCGTGTGTAGAACCTCTCAGCTCTTCTTTCAGTGTGGGCCTTCAGGATTCGTCACCATTCTTGCTTGACCATATAGCTTCCTGTGGAAGCACAGAAGACATTTCTCATTTTAGTGAGCCTCCTTTCATCACACTGTGCCTTGGATGACTACTGTTCTTTTGGATCTAACAATGTCCTTGCTCAGGAGGTTGGTTGACTTACCAAAGTTGTAGAATTTTCTAGGACAGGTCTCCTCCTATCCTAGGTCCCTGCTGACCTCAGAAGGCCAGGGCCAATACACTGGCTGTCTTCTCAACCCAGTTACCTTTAGTCCCTAAACTTCAGTTATTGAACACCCAGGATATTAGTTAAACCAGTATTGCCGTGAGAACAGTAGGTTTAGCCTTATGATCTTATCTAGCTATCAAGCACTTTGAAATATATAGGATGACTGCAGAACTGTTATTTCTCACCAGTTGTTATTGTCTTAGAAGTAGAATCACCTCACGATGTCAAGGAGGGGAAGTGAGTCTCTTTTAAAGTAGCAGACATGGTAGAACCATAACTAAAATTCACAGCTTAGAAGGAAGTGGCATCCCGACTCCCACAAATGGACTACAACATCCACGCCCTCTGCAGCAGCCTCTAGTGGTGCTAGGATCCTTTGTGGAAAAGGTCACAGTCCCCAAAAGACAGGCACATTTGCTTTCAAATCCTCAAAGCTCACAGAAGCAGAAGCATTTTCCCCTGGGAAATGTCTACAAAAGTCAGACTAAGAAATGAATGTTCAAGGTCGGGGATGAGGATATCGGTGGGTGAGACTGGGAATGAAGAAGATTTGGAGCCTTCACACAGTTGTCTCTTCCCCGCTGGCCCCCAACAGAACCCTGGCTGGAGATTCAGCTTTCTGGTCCTTCCTCACCTGGGGCCCAGCGCCAAGGCAAGCATGCGTGCACACGCGAGCCACCTCCAATGCTTTCAGTGTAGCACAGATCCTCTAGGATCGCCAGATAGGACCTGCATACGTACCGCCATCACAGTGTAAAGTGCAATGGAGTCATGAGGACACAGTTAAACCAGGTGACATTAGTCCTGGGTGACCAAAACACGTCCATCTGGTGACATAACACATGTGACGTTATGCATTTGAGTGAACCTTTATGACCAAGTGCCATAGGTATCAGAAGGAACCAAGAGGAATGTGGAGAAAGCCAGAGACTCGGGAAGGAAGTAGGAATGCTCAGTGCCATGGGAGGGACTCTAGAGGAGGCAGCAGGGAAGGGCTGGGCAACACAGTGGGTGCCAGAGCTGGAAGGGAGGGCACATGGAGAACCATCCAGGGAAGGGAGTTGCTCAGCAGTCAGTGCAAGGCACTGGACAGACATGCCCAGAGTTCAGCACTGTTGGCTCTCAAGGAACCAACCCTAGAGGTTTCCCCATGTGTGTTTGATTCTGTCACCTCTCTAGGACTGCTCGCTGTACACTGGCCTCTCCAGGTCTTTCTTTTGGTTGTGAGACAGGCACAATGCTGAGCTTAGAAATGTTTGTAAGTCACAAGTTGGGCCCCAGACTGGAGCAGGGGGCTCCACGTGTTCAGAGGGAGACACTCACCCAGCCCTGTCACATACCAGCCAGTCACCTGGGCAGTTCCAAGCCCTGGGAGACTGGAGCTGTTCATCCGTGAAGCAGGTCTGATCACGAGCATCCGGGAGGACTGCAAGAGGGTGTGCACCACGTGGAAAGCACCCAGCCCAGTCAATGTTTGGAACCCTGAGCACACTGAACAGTGGGTGGCTGCTGTTTCTACAAGGATTCGATCTCACCTCTAGCACTCAGGGATGTTGGTCTTATTGTCACTGCTCTCCAGGAAATACCAGAGACTGCAGCTCTGTGGGAAATTTCATGACTAAAATTCAGTGACTCCTCCCTCTTAGAGGTCATGTGACAAAATTAGTGTATGGAGGAGTCTCCCCCAGGGGGTGCAGCTCAGTCTCCTAGATGTGACTGAACGACCAGCTCCTTCCCTCCCAGGTGATTTTCCACTCTAGCCACTGCTTTCATTCATTTTTTCCATCCAAAGCCTATTCCTTGCTTAGAGTTGCACAATGACACTAAAGGTAACACGAAACAGTGCACCAGTGGACTACCCAGGGCTTTCTCAGGGCAGGAAAATGGGTCATTCTGGAGCTTTGTGGGCTTGCTTCAAAGACATATCTTCATACTTCCCTGGTAAGCCTTGCAGTTGGGGGGGTATGAATCACCTATTTCCTACTTCCTGTGTTGTGTCCATGTGCACTGGAACAAGACTCAGGACACGTCCCATATCTGACCCAAGTGAACATTCCTCTCTGCTTCACCCATGAAACAGGAACCTCTCAGAGAAATTTTCCACTTTCAGCCCCATGATTTTACACATGTCGGGGCTCAGACACCATGCATCTACGTTACATTCAATTCCCATCGAAAGAGGGGGCTTTCTGGAAAATGGCCCTGACTCCACATTCTCCCTGGGCTGCTCTCTGCTGGGCCCCAGGCTCTCACTGCTCTTCTTCTTTAGGTCCTGGAGGACATCTTTCCACCTCACTGACATGGCTGCTGCTCAGACTGTGCCATCCTGAAGGTGAGGGTGGGTCCTGCTCAGCCTAATTTACTCGTTTAAACCACAAACACAGGGCCTTCCAAAGAACACTTCCTCAGTGAAGGTTTGGCCTCAATGCATGCATGAGGTGATGGGGTTCTTCATTCAGATTGCATTTCTGAAATTGTTTGAAAAACCCAACAATATACAGGCACATTTCTTTTTCTTTTTTTACTTTACAGAATACAAGAATACTAATAAAGCAAGGTCAAAATTAACTGTCTTGAAACTTTTTCTCTATTTACCTCATCTCTTTATGTCACTGATGATTTCTTTTACATTTCCAAGAAAGGTTGCATTTCAAAGCCATGTTGTCTTGTTCCAGATCACAAAACAGAACAGAAAATACCAGTTTTCCTTCCAACACGACAAAAGTCTTAAGATGGATAACAGCATATGTTTGTGACCAATGTCGTTAAACATTTAGAACTTCAAGTTAAACTTCTATTAAAACAAACAAAATTTTGAAGAAATGTCAAAAAGAAAAAAATCTCCAAGCCAACACATCAAAATGACATGCAAAGATGGTATATACTGAACGCACACAAACTGCATTCTGAGTCTGCACTACTTGCAAAAGGGCATGCTCTTTTCAAACACAGAGTGAAAAATATGCCTCTGAATTCTCTTGCAGCAGTAGAACCTGCTAGATATGGCTGTGGAATAATAAACACGCCATGGCCCAAAACATCATCACTCCGGTGGTCCTCGAAGTTCAGCTCTCTCTTCTTCATCTCTCAAAGCCTCCTCATAAGAGACAGAAAAGGCACTGGGGGTGGTACCATCAAGCTTGGCCAAAAATTCTAGAACTTTCATCTTGGAGGTTTCAGTGTGGGCCCTTGGGCCCCACAGCTACTCCTACCGAGGAGGATCGCTGTTGGGCACCTGCTCGTACTCCAGGTACTGTTCCTGCACCAAATCCTTGGTGATGAATTTCCGGGGCTCTCCATAGATAAAGTGCTCCTCCCCAGCACGCACCCCTATGCCACTCAGCACTTCCCATATGACCTCCTCGCGGGCACAGTTGCCCTGAAGGAAGATGACGCCCAGGACGATTATCAGGAGACTGGTCTTGGGGAACCTTTGATCATCATCCACAATCCCATCATAGGTGAGACCCAGGGCGTGGACAAGGACATAAGATTCACTGGGAGGGTCCACTTCCTTCACATCAATGCCAAAGACCAGATATGAGCACTCAGAGACTAGCCTGAAGATCTCAGAAAAATGCTGCTCATAACCTTGACAAACACTCTGCAGAATTTCTGTCTTAGTGGTGAGCACCTTCATTTGATACTTCTGGAACAGGAATGTCACCAAATTACCCAAGTTACCATGTATGGCATAACCAATCAAGGTCTCCGTGTCTGGCAGGGCCTGATAGGAGAATGTGCCCTCCTCTTCTTCGCTGCTGTATCTGCCATGGGACTGGCTCAATGGGGTGCTGCTCATGGCATTTGGAGGAGAGCACTGAGGAGGACCCAGCGTTCCAGCAGCAGAAACTTCTTCTATGGTGCCTAGGATCAGAGAAGAGAAGGAATAGGAGAGTGAGAGAAATGCCATGAGAGGGAAAGAGGTGGCCTCCTATACAGCAGAGGAAACCTGCCCACACACAAACCAGGTGTCTCACTTTGGTCTTCAGGGTCATCCTGAGGCTGGGGGTGCTTTGGAGATTCAGACATGATGATTCTGGTAAGGAACAGCAGGCAGGTGCTTGGTGATGGGGACTCAGAGGCCTGGGAGAGAGAGAGAGAGAGAGAGAGAGAGAGAGAGAGAGAGAGAGAGAGCGCAAACCTGTGAGAAGCCTCTACTGAGAACCTCACCCTTGTAAGCTCTGCAAGAGCTGGTTGTGTTTCTACTTTTTCTGTGGCTCTCTAGGGCCTCGCAGGCTCCTGTTCTACTGGAATACCTGTCCCCAGGAAACCTGCGAGCAGAAGTGAGACTGCTCTGCAGGATGCAGCAGCCCACAGAGGATGAGGATCCAGAAGACATAGTGAAGCGAATGCCGCCAAGCATCACAGGGTCCCCTCTCTTCTGAACTGGGCAGAGATCTTGGCACACATCAGGGCAGGTTCCTCACCTTGGCTCCGGAGACTCCTTAGGTCTTCTCTGCTGTGTGACCTGTGGACACTCCTTCAGACCAAGGCCTTCAGCTGCTGGTTCCTGGAGCTACTGTAGGGCATGGAGGGACCCCGAGACAAAAGACCACAAGCACAGTCCTAGTCCCCCATCTATCACCAGAGATGAGGTCTAGACTCTGAGGTCCCCACTGTTTTGGGTGCATGGTCCCCTCTCTGCTCACTCTGGACCATGAACTGTCCCATGTCAGGGCCTGGACCCCAACACTCTCTTTCTGGACTGGAACTCTCAGAACATGTGGCCACTTCCCTGAGAGAAAACAAAAGGCTATGAGGGCTCCCATATCTGGCCACACCTGGCCCGGGGCCTACAACAAGTTAGGGCCAAATTCTGTATCGTCCACGTGTTCTGGAATGGGGGACTCCTTTGTCCTCACCTCGATATTTGGTAAGGTCTGTGACCATCCCTGGGATGATCACATCTTTTTAAAACCTAAGCCGTATATCACATTAAGACATTCAAAGCGGAAGTGAGGGGAAGCCAGTCCATCTGTACTCCCTGGGTCTTCCCACAGATGACAGGAGAGAGACAGTTTAAGGCTCAGGTCCTTTATCTTAGAGTAAGTGGTTCCCTCTACTCTTACCTAGGTTCCTGGAGTGGGTCGCCCAGGCTGATAACAATGGAAGCCAAGCTAAGTGAAATCACATGTTTGGGGGGTTATGGGTTACTTTTTATGAGATCCTCACCTTGACTCATGGAAGCTCCTGGTGTCCTCACTCAGCTGATCAGGCTGGGATCCTTTCCAGACCTGGTGACTCACCAAGGCCTGATGTCCCTGAGACCAGGGAGACAGACGTGAGGACGCAACATTGTTGCAAACCAATGCAGGGGGTTTTCCCAGGTTTGGGGCACAAGGAGCAGGTTCCAGGGTCCTCCTGTACCTGGAGCTTCCCCAGGTGTCCACATTTCCCCTCTGCTGCCCTTCACAGGCACCTTACATCCCAAGGCCGCCATCTCCCTGTGACTGCAGAGGTGGAAGCTGGGTATTGTGGATCTTCCTCACTGTCCTGCCTGGGGCCATCCAGAATCCCAGCAGCTTCCCCTATCTTGGATCTGTTGACCCGAGGCCACACTCCTCCGACCAGGGCCATTCCACTCTCATACCAAGAGTCAGGGCCTCAGGTACCCTGTGCCTGCAAGGGCTGACAGCGGGTGGAGGTCACCCTCTGATCAAGAAGGCAAGGTAGACACAATAGTGTTCTGAACCCCAACTCTACAAGAAGTAACCTCAGCAAATATGATTCTATCAAACTGAAAAGTTGGAACAGCAAAGGAAATGACCAGCAGCGTGATAAGTCAACCTGCAGCACAGAAAACATTAGCCAAGTACAGAGAAATCTATTGTCAACTATATATGTTGTCCACACTGTGGATGGGAGCAAAAACTGGTGCAACCCCTACAGAAACCAGCATGGAGATTTCTCAGAGAGCTATAACTAGAAATGCCATTCAATTCAGTTCCTGCCCTCCTGCGAATCTTCCTGAAAGACGTAAGGCTGTCATCTTACAATGGTTACATGCAGCTCATGTATATAATAGCCCAACTGATAACAGCTAAATTTCCAAAGCAGATAATGAAAGAAGAGATAAAGAATACAAGGCACTGGGCTGGGGATTTAGCTCAGTGGTCCGGCCACCTGCCGCTCAAGCACAAGGACCAGAGTTCGATCCCCTGTACCAAAAATAAACAAATTTTTTTTAAAAAAGAATAC
Organism: Fukomys damarensis; assembly: GCF_012274545.1. NCBI lineage: Eukaryota > Metazoa > Chordata > Mammalia > Rodentia > Bathyergidae > Fukomys > Fukomys damarensis. Next base: position 123,710,057 of record NW_022900951.1, on the reverse strand, counting down.
ATGTCATTCATAAACAATGGAGTACTACTCTACCATAAAGATGGATAAATGAGTCATTTTTAGGAAAATGGATGTACCTCGAGTCCATAATATTCAATGAAGTAAAGCAGACACACCACCTTAAATACTGCATGTTTTCCATTATGTGGGAAACCCAAAGTATGAACAAATTAAAGAGCAAAATGACAAAGAGATAATAAGAAACAGAGAAACAGATCTTTGCCAGAAGAAGAGGATGCAAAGAGGTGGTAGAGTAGGGAGGGAGAAGAAAGAGATAAAAAAAAGAAGTAAGATGTGTTAGGTCCATGTATCAACACTCTGCCAAAATGTAATCCTTATGTACCGCAAACACGTACTAATAAAAAATCTCGGACAGTCCTCCCTTGTGCCTCTGAAAGAGCCGCCTCCCTCTGCACACCTGAGTGCCCTCACTTCGAATCAAAGCAGGATGCAATTCAGTTTGAAAACATAGGCAAGCTAAGTCCCATGGATCACGGGTCATGCGAACTTCTGTCCTGCCTCATTTCTCAACTTGACTGGGGACAGAAACTGGGCCGCTCCTTCTGCTGAGGCCGAGTTGCTTCCTCGGAGCCCTTAAGCTCCCACAGAGCTGGCTGCAGAATCAGGAAGCCCCTCCCTGGTCACCTTGCAGGGGACTTCCCTAGCCTGGAGAAAGAGCAGGCTTCTGTGGAGTCTTCCAAGTGCTCCCTGTGCGGTGAGTGCTTGGCTGACAAAAGCAGGCAGGTGTATATTACCTGTAGATGCCAACTGGGCCCAAGGCTTGCTGTTTCTCCCACCCGAAGCACAGTCCTCCAGTGAAGCTAAAGTGGATTCTGCTCTGCAAGTTCTGCACCACGAAGTACACGACAAGCAACAGAAGCCTTTCTAGATTGGCTGGGACCCTCCCTCTGTGACAAGCCTTCCTCACTCCTCACAGAGCTTCTCTACCTGACCCCTAATCGAGCCTGGCTCTCTCCCCTCTCTACACTCAAAGCTGAGAACACAGAGAACAGGGACCATGCATCACTGTGACCCCAGAAGTCAGGAATCTGTGAGAGCCACACCCAGCAACCAGCCTGGGGCCTTGCAAGGCTGACAGCAGCGGGAGAAGGGATTACCCTAGTCCCAATCTCCCCTTCAGGGGCCCTCACCTTGGTTCCTGTCAGAACCTCCATCCCCATCCTCTGCAGATCTGAGTCAGTTCCCCTCAGACCAAGGCTATGACCCCAAGACTCCTCTGAGGCTGATGCGGAAGGGGCTAGTTCTTAAAATTCTGCCCCTGTGGGGTCCAGCTGACAAGAAGGCTACATAGGGATTGAGTGGGGAACCTGGCTGGGAGGAGGTTTCTTCACAGCCCCACAGGCCATCACCTTCACTCTCCTCTGAGCCTGGCCCACTCTAGTCTCCTCACCCGAAGTACAGCACTCAGAATAGGCCCTCACATCACTCTAATCCCACAAAGTGAGACGCTGTGATGTCAGCGGCCTCCCAGGGCTGACAGCAGGGGCAGAACGGGGTTCTCTGGTTCCCCCTCTGTGCTCCTACGGGTCATCAGCTTGGTTCCTGGCAGAGCCCAGATCTGTTCCCCTCAGAGCCAGGCCTAGGTTCCCCTGAGCTGGAAAGGGGCGCTTACTCCAAGATCCCTCCCCGAAGTGCAGAGTCAGGTCTGGTCTCAAGCTGACCTAATACAGCCCAGTCCGTCCCTGAAGCCCAGAATGTGGAACAAGGCCCCGGTGTCAAACTACCCCATGAGTAGGGGAGTCAGTGGATGTCACATCAGGCATTGTGTCCACGGTCTGACAGAAAGAGCGGAACAAGATTCTGCAGGACCCCTCTGCCCTCTCTAGCAGTCAGCACAGCCTGGAATCTAATCCTGCCCCATTCTGTCAGCTTCCCTCAAACTCCTGCAGTTCCCTGCTGTGGCAGCCATGGGAGGAGAGGGGAGTGAGTGGTCAGGCGCACAACACTGCCCAGTGTCTCCAGGGCTGATGTCAGGGGTCCAGCTGAGGAGCCCAAGGTTATGGAGAACTTGTCAAGAACAACCATGGCCTCCTATGAGGTCTCCTCAGCAGCCAGTGCGAGATCTCCCAACCCTCCTGAAAGATGGATGTTGAGTGAGAAGAGGGAGAGCAGCAGCAAAGGATTGGGGCATACCCTGTTTCTGTGAAGTGACTTAATTCTTCATAGCCCAGAGCGACTTTCACCTTTCAGGGATCATTTCGAGCCAGGAAGTTATTTTGCATCTCTCCCAAATATTGTGTGGTCTTTTTTCTATAAAAAGAAAGTGCGTAAAGTGTCCACGTAGACTCTACAGTGGTACCTCATGTCACCAGCTTAATTCCTTCCAAAATTCTGGAAAAGATAGCCATGTTCGTTTTTGTGAGGGAAAGATGGTCATGGTCTTATTCAAACTAAATGCAGAGTTCACAAAGAAAAACAAACTTTTGCCGAAAGAGTCTGTCTGTGAACAATTTGGTGAACACAACATTTGTGAACTGAAGAACCACTCTGTTTACCTATGGGTGCATAGTGCTGTGTGTGCATGCATAAATTATATATGGTACATGTGGAAAGAGTATGTATTTTATGTATTTATTTCAGGTTGGAGTTTAGGGCCATGGCAGGCTGGCTGGAGGACAAGATGTAACCTGCCAATCACTAAGATCAAAACAAGAGGCTGGGAACAAGATGTAGCCATGTAATCTGATTGGGGATGCAAGTGACCTATAGTCATGGGCAGAATACATGGGCAAAGCAGCTTCTGACAGACCAGATCCGGGAAGGTATAAAAGTGGTGGCCATTCACTTCACCACCACTGCAATCTTCCTGTTCTCCTGTCTTCCTGTTTCTGCACTGGCCCATCCTGGTTGGGGAATGAATCTCTTCTGTCCCTCTGGCAATACTTTTCAGGGAGCCAGCCAGTGCATAATAGAGCTGGGAGGTAGTACAGAGGAAGATAAGACTGGATGGGGCAAATAGACTTTGCAAGCTCCTTGTCTAGGTTCCCAGGATGTTTCTAAGCCAAATGAGGGCCTCTCTCCTTGTCTGCACAGGGCTGGGGCACCTGCATACCCTGGGTGTATCCTTCAGGCAGCACCTACAGGCTGCCCTGAATAGAAAATGGCCAAGAGCATCTGGGGTTGGGAGTCCTGGGGAAACATCACACCAGAGGCTGCTTTCTGCATGTCATGCTTCCCTTGGAAAAGTTCCACCATCATGTCCCTGAGGGGACAGATTGAAGGGGATGCAGCAATCATAGGCAGCCATTGGGGACTAAAGTGAAGAGCCCGAGTAGCAAACATCACTCCTGCCTGTGTCTCATTTCCCACTGCTGTTGCCCCTGGACAGGAGAAAATCTGCCCACATTGTAGCCAGGCTACAGTGGAGTCTGAAGCGCCAGAGGCCCTGAAGGCTCAGCATGTAGAGCTTAAGTGGCAACTATTTCAGAGAGACCAATACAATTGCCTCATCTACAAGGACATTTAATCGATGCCCCTTATGTCGATCCGATGTTGGCAAGGGCACGGTGAGGAGTGCTGGCTGCTGACCCTGGGTGCCAAAGAAGCTCTGCCCTCAGAGTAATGTGATCACAGCACCCAGAGTCCTGCAGAGGATTCACTTGTGAGCTAGTCACTCAGGTAAGCCTTGCCCTGAGCAGCCCTTCCTGCCCCCAGTTGGAACTCTTCCTATTTGGTGACATGTTTCTTTTTGTACTTTCACTTTCTTCTGTGTAGTAGGGTGTCTGTTAATCAACAGTTTATTAAGTTTGGTTTTATTGTCTTTGCCACATTAAAGGCTTTTGTTGTTAACAAGTCTGGACCTCTAAATTAAACAGGTGTGACAGTGATCCTGTCCCATTGCACACATTTGCATAAGGTTCCCCATGTATATACATGCACACACACACACACACACACACACACACACACACACACACACAGGACTCTGGTGCTGGAGTATAGGCTAAGGTCCAGGACCTGCCTACTGGCTCCACCAAGCTTAGGGACCATGCCTGTTTCAGCCTCCAAGGGAGGAAGAGAGTGGAGAATAGCAAGCATGACTCCTAAGATCCAGCTTCCAACGGACTGACAGGCACAGAACAAAAAAGGGGTCCTGTATCCCTGGGAGGGCTGCCCTGGCCAACAGACACAGCTATGGTCAAGAATAAAAGGTCTTGAGCCCTTCTGATTTGTGTTTCTAAAACACCTTTTATACCAGGCATGTGAAATGGACATTTACATCCTGTTGAAGAGGGTACTTAGGTTCCTTTTTCTCATCTGCAAAGGTACCTTCTTTTGACCAATATATTTGTCAATTTCTTACAATTTGCTGGCAGAGCATCTTGACATGAGTGAAACTCCCCGAGTCTGGCCCACTCCCAGGGACAGTGTCTCTCTAAAGTACCTATTTAGATGATATGAATGTTTGTAAACTTCAGGCACCTGGCCAGCTCCTGGTGGCTACATGCCAGACTTTTTACCCTTGGTCGTATACACAGTTGGTACACTGCCACTTTAGCTTCAGTTGCTACTTGAGGGCTCTCACTGGCAGGGGGATTTTAAAGTCTTATCTGTGGAGAGGATGTTCTGCACAGACCCTTCCTAGTCAGAACCCAAACGCTGTATGTGGAACTTCACAGCACTAAATTTCAGGAGTTGGAGAGCTCTTCCAATACAGTGTCATCCCTTTCTTCTTTTTGTACTTTCACTTTGTACTGTGTAACTGAGTGTCTATTAATCAATAGTTCATTGAGCTTGGTTTTATTATCTTTACCCAGTTAAAGACTTGTTGTTTACAAATCTGGACCTCTAAATAAAACAGCTGTGGCTGTACTCTCTTTATGACTACGTCTTATAGATAAGAGCTAAAGCTTTTGCTTGCAAAACCAAAAAACAAAAAAACGAAAACATATGGGACTTGGGTTAAGATCCTCTCAAAGATTCAGGTAACTTCTACTGCTTTAAACAAACTACGAAAGCATTGACAGAATGAGTATAAAAATGATCATTTTCCAGACTTCTAGGAAAGCCCTTGCTGGGCTTCACCTCGATCTACTTTTTCCTCAAGTGGCAAAGGGAGGCCCTTCAGCTCCACCCTTCTCCCTATGCAGTTAATGGGCCACAATATAGAAAGTCTCGAGGCTGAGAGGGCACCTGCAGGACTCTGCTTATCAAAGAAAGTACTGGTACAGACCACCAGGGTTTCAAGGAGAAACATCTGCTTGGTAAGTCACGAGGGGCACCTGTGCACTCAATGGGTCTCCATCTGCAGGGCAGGCTTTCTACTTGCCAGACCTAGTTTTCTCTCCCCATATGCCTCAAGACACATCATGAAAAATATCCTAAAAAGCACCTCTCAGACTTCCATGATCTCACCATTAGGCTTCAATAGTACAGAAAATTTGATACTGCCAATCTGAGGAAGAATTAACTTATCCTCTATTCCAAGGTGGGGTTTTTTTTTTCAGTACCAGCTAGTAAGTGGCAAGACACGGGTACAAAATGGCAATTTAGATTACAATACTATTTCATGGTCACATCATTTCTGCAGAAAGCATAAAAAGTGGAGTAAAGTCCCTTATGTTCAGGATTTTGTAACTAATTATTACTAGAAGATCCCCCAAAGTAGGATATTTAAAGTGACCTCAGAAGGAAAAACAATGCTGTTCATGATCCATTCCTCGGCTCCCCACCTCTCTCAGAAGGATGTGGACTTCTCCCGTTTGATAAAAACAAGCACAATAAGAGTTCTTCTCCACGTTTTCCTTGTAATCCCCAGGACAATAAATCAGCACCCTTTCCTGCAAGTGGCTCAGAAATTCCACCAAAGCCTCCCACCCCAGAGAAACTCAATATTCCTCAGCCACTCACTGTGCTCTTCATATGCTTTTAGGCTCCCCATGACATCCTTCAAGCAGTGTTTCCTACTCTTCTAACTCACAAAGGACATGAGAGCCAAGGGGACTACTTGGGTCCAGGCCTCTTTTTCAGTTGTAGGTACTCAACAATATAAAAATGGCTATGATCCTAGTAGATCTGCAAATGCATTTCACACTTTGACCCTCACATTTAACCTCTCATGGCAAAATGTACAATTCATCTTGGCCATTTGCCATACGTCAGATTAAAAAACAAAAAACCCTAGAGGTAGCTAGGCAATATGCACATTTTAAAAAATCACCCCAGAAAGGCTGTTGTCCTTCAACAGAACCAAATTGGAACTATAATACTAGTGATGGGCTAGAAGAGATGACTGACATGGTAAAGGCTCTTATCATGAAAATAAAAAAGTACATTAAAAATCTGTTTATTGTAAAAGGGTGAGAGAGAATACACAGGACAAAACAATCCAGCTGTTTTCCATAGCTGATTAAGAAAAGCTTTTTATGAATACACAAAACTAGGTCCATCCTTCAAGGAGAGATAGGCACTGATGATGAGATATCAATTTGTTAGTCATTCAGCCCCAGATATTACAAAACTTCAGATACAAAAACTTCAGAGAGGCCCATGGACCCCTGTGACCAAATTGCTGGACACAACCTTTTGTTTCTTCAATAATAGGAACCTAGATAAAAATAAAAGGAGAAGGGCTTTTTTAAAAGGCCAAAATTATGGCTGTCACAAATGGCAATGCCTTAAGTACACATAAGGTGTCTAGAGAAAAACCCAAAGGTAATAGAGGAAAGAGTTCATCTTTTAAATGCAAAAAGACAGGACACTGGGCATGTGACTGTACCAAGCCACTGCTGGGCCCTGTTCTGAATGTCAGGCCAATGTACCTGACTCATGGCACTAGAGGATTAACTGTCTCTGCTCCCAGAGCGGGGCTAAGCCAGGCAAAGACCTCACCTCCCACTCTGATAAAAACTTAAGAACCCTGGGGCAACCAGCAATGCCGTTGCCCACAGATATGTAAGGACCCTAGGTAACCCTGGGCATCATGGACAAAACAAATTCAATTATTCTGTTTTAATTTCCTTCTCTAAAATCTCTCCTCTAGACTTTATAGCCACAATTGAGGTCAGTGGGGGGACCCTAGTTAGAGCTTCTTTACACTGTTCTCAAATATGACTTCCTGATGCTATATGCCCATAAAAGAGTCTTTTAGGCTGAGGACACTGAACTTGGGGTCTGGGAATATTGAGACGGTGAGAGATTGCAATGTGGAATACTGAAAAATAGAAAAGTGCACACAGAAATGGCCTGAGCTCGCATGAGGCTAGAGAAAGTTTCTACACAAATCAGGTAAACTGCAAAATCTCATAACTGTAGAGTACTCAGAAGGGTTATATCTTAGCAGTAAAGAAATACTGACCATTGGGGCCTGGGATTTAGCTCAGTGGTTCCACCTCCTGGCTCGCAAGTGCAAGGTCCCGAGTTCGATCCCCAGTACAAAAAATAAAAAAATAAAAAATAAAAGAAAGAAAGAAAGAAATATTGACCATAAATCAAGCATAGTTCTGATCTCACATAACAAAACTTAAAGCAAGACTCAAAAGGATCTTATTCTTTCCAAGTAACTTAACTATGTCCTAGAACAAAGCTCAAAAATATTTACACGTATTGATAAAACAATACATGGCACTCAATAAGGTGAAATCCAACATATATGTCATCTGCTCAAAATTACCAAGTATTCAAAGAAACACAGTGGCAGGATGAACAACTTGCCAGAAAATCCACTGACATAAAAATGAGACAAATAATACATAAGGATAACAAAACAATTATTGAAATTAAATTTCATGTGTTCAAGAACTGAAAACAAACTAAAACATGTAAAAAAGAGACATGGAAGGTATAAAAACCCTAAACAATCTTTTAAAGGTAAACATTATGAATTCTAAGTTGAAGAACGACAAGAGTATATGAATGGCAAATGGGACATGCCAGAAAAAAACAGTGATCTTGAAAATACAGCAACAGAAATGACCCAAAATGTTAACAGAGGAAGAAAAATAACTGAAAATAGTGAATAGTCATTAGTGAGCTACGAGGTGACTTCAAGTTTCCTGACGCAGTTGTATTTGGAGACCCATGACAGAGAGAAAGTATGGGGGATAAAACCCATTTGAAGAAATAATGAAAATTATACAGATTTGATAAAAACTGTAAAGCTACAGATGACAGAAGCTAAAAGAAGTTCAAGAGAAAGCAACATGAGGAAAATGATATCACAACTAAAATTTAAGTTGCTTAAAATTAATGTAAAGTGATAACCTTAAAATCAACCAGAGAAAAAATTACCTATATAGGAATGAAAAGAGGATAACTGCAAATCTTTAAATATTTTTAAAATTCTGAAAGATTCATCAATTTAGAAGTCTATACCCAACGTGAAAGTACATTTCAAAACAAAGTTTAAATAAAGGACATTTTCAGAATTAAATCACAACCGATGTGTACATAAAATATACATAGCAGGGCACCAGATAGAAATCTGCACCTACACAAAGCCATGACATTGCAAGTATATATGTAAGTAGAAAGATTATTTTTTAGCTTGTCGATGGGTTTAAATGATCACTGTTCACAGAGAAAGAAATAACAATGCATGGTGAGGTCCACAACATGTAGGAATAAAATGCATGCTGACAATAGATGAAAAGTCACCAGAGGAGGAATGGAGATATGCACTGGGGTTTCGTGTATCTATCTCTTCCTACTTCCAACTGATAGTGCCGCATTTTCTTTTTATAGCTGAGGTCCTAGCAGTGATGAGTGGAGCCCATACATAAAAGTAATTTATGTGCACTTTTTATGAGATGGGGTTTTACTGTGTTTCCCTGAACCTCTTAGTTCACTGATCTTCCTGCCTCAGTCTCCTGAATAACCTACCACAGCCAGCTTCAGACATCTAACTAGCATTCTTCATTTACAGTGGGAACAAGGTAGAACTTGAAGGGATAACTATGGATCCAGACCAAAATTATTCTGTTCTGTTGAATAGGGGATTTTTATGTTCCTTAGGTTATTAAAAGGAACTGAGACCACATTTTTATTATATTAGTTTCCTGTTGTCACTGTAACAAATGATTGAAATTGCTCTGGGATAAAACACCCATTTTTTTTAAAAAAATTTAAATGACACATAAAAATTGTACCTGTTTATGTAGTGCTGTGTATTGTTTCACTATATACATTGTATAATGTTTAAATCAAAGTAATCATGTCTATTTCCTCAAATATTTATTATTTTTATGGGAAAAACATTTTTAAACATCTGTCAAGCTTTCATTTTATAAACAAAATTGTTATCTATAGCCACCCTATCACATAACAGAACACCAGAATTCCTTTCTCCTAGATAGCTTGGCACCTGTGGATCAACTTCCCCCCAGCTTTCTCTCTCTCTACTGTCACCAGGCTCTGGAATCCACCATCACACTCTTGACTTCTGCTTTATTAATCTTCAGTTCCACATAGGAGTGAAACCATGTAGTACTTGCCTGGATCATTTCACTTACCGTAATGTTGGTTTCAGCCATGCTGTTGAAAGTGACAAGATTTCATTTCTATGAGGGAATAGTTCTCCATGCTGTGTATCTCTCACATCCTCTGTATGTATTCATCATTTCAAGGACATTGGATGTGATTCCATATCTTGGCTATTGTGAATAGTGCTGCAATGAGCATGGAAATGCAGATGCTATTTCAACATACTCATTCTGTTTCTTTTGGCTTTACGACCAGAAGAGAGATTACTGAATGATACAGGAGTTCAATGTTTTATGTTTTTAGGAAGCTGCGTACCATTTTCCACACTGCCTGTACTAATTTATATTTCCTCCAAGAGTGTGCCAAGATTCTTTTTTCTCTACATCTTAGCACCTTAAAACACTACAAATTGTTTTTCTAAAAATACTAGAGGTCAAAATTCCAGATGGGTCTTATAGTGCTAAAATAGGCAACACTGGGGCTAGGGATGGAGCTCGGTGGTAGAGTCCTTGCCCAGCGTATGTGAAGCCCTGGGCTCCACAGCCATCACCAAAAATCTAAACAGAAACAAAAACACATTAGCAGGGCTATTTCTTTCCAGCTTCTAAAGCTACCAGCATTCCTGGGTTCCTGACTGCATCACCCCAATCTTTGTTTTGGGGGTCGCAGTACCTTTGTTTTCTGTGTTTCAAATCTCTCTCCATTTCATTCACTGAGGATTGTCATAATTACATCTAGAGCTCACTCACATAGGATGGAAAAATCTCCACATATCGCCATGCTTAATCATATCTGCAACTTTCCTTTGCAATATAATGTCACGTTCACAGGTCCCAGGGGTTAGGGCATGGGTGTGTATGGAAGGTCACCAGAGGGTTCCATTTTTGCGATTCAAAATGCAGAGCCTAACTAACCCCACATGGATCTTCTGTCCCCAGAAAGATAGTTCCAGCTCCCTTACCTGTACTCACCTTCAGAATTCCCCTGAGAAACTATCACTAGAGGTGGTGACACTTCCAGCACTGCACCTGACTCACCCCCACCAGTTTAACAAGAAGTATGTGCCATGATGTAGTTGCCATGCCCGTACAAATATCCACATTTTAAGCCAACTTTCCATCCCTGACAATATCTATAAGCAATGTCCGCCTGCAATCACCCCCATGACACCCACCCATGATGTGCCAAGAACTCAGAAACCTTGAGAGACCGTCTAAGGCAGGAACACCATCCAGGTCATTTCTCAGGCTGAGTCCACAGCCGGCCCTTCATCTCAGAGGCTGACGTCACTGGTCCCTGGCATTTTCCCTCCTCCATCCCCCTCCATGTGGCTGAGCACGCCGTCCACTGCTTCACCGTATTTCTGGCCTGTTCCAGCCCGCAGTCTCCAGCCCACTCCCTCTCACAGTGACACTCAGGGGGGCTCCACTGAGCACAGGGGACGGAGCACCCGTCTCCAGCGGGCGTCAGGTCATCTCCCAGGTCTGCACAGTGCCCTGGGGCTCTGGGACACGAGAGTGGCCGAGAGATGCTGCCTGCCCAGGTGATAGAGGGTCCAGCGTGGCTCTTGCTGACAGAGAGAGGGACCGCAGGGAGGGTGGGGTGTCTGGTGTGCACTGGTCCATTCTCCCAACAGGGGTGTCTGCCCAGACCTCACTGCCACTTCCAGCTGATGGTGATGAGTCCCGGATGTCCCAGTCCTATTCATGTCCTCCCTCCTCTGCTCCTCCACTGTCCCTCAGCTCCTCTCTGTGCTAACTCTGTGTCAAGAGCTGTGAGTGACAGCTGGATGGGGGTCTCTGAACTGATCTCCACGTGGTCTTGTTATGGCTTAGGTCTAGATTGTCCTCAGTCTCATGTCCTCAGAGGTGGGGCTTTGAAGGCCTTTGGACCATGGAAGTGCATTGCTCACCAATAAGTTGACACATTGATCAGTTTATATCTAAATGAGCTATTAGGAGGAGAAGGACTTGTCTTTGGAGGGTGTGAGTTACTTTTCTCTGATTGCTGAGACAAAATACATATAGGGCTCAAAGTTAAAAGGGAAGAGGTTTATTTGGCTTACAGTTCATAGATGTTTCAGTGCATAATTGGCTGGCTCTGTGGCTAGGATGGTAGGCAAGCATCACAGAGGAGAAACAGAATGGTGTGCACAAGGCAGCAAAGAGAACGACAGGACTTAACAGCATCTCCCTGCCCATTTTGTCTTATTCAGACTAGGGCGGGTAGCACTCACTTAAACTTATGGCCCTTGAGCCTAGCATTGCATCATGAATCAATTCCACTTCACACACTAGATCCAGCCTATGACCACGTGAGGCTTTGGGGGGACATCTAGACCCAACCCATAACCGAGGGTGTGTCTCCCTCCCTTGCTTCTCTTTTATCTCTCTCTCTCTCCTTCCTATCATGGAGGTGACCAGCTTTCCTCCCCCATGCCTTTCTGCCATGCCATTTCTTCCTTGGAGCCAACCAAACACAGCGTGAATTCTCTGAAATTGTTACACCTCAAATCCTTTAAATTGTGATTGTTGGGTATTGTGTACCAGCAGTGGGGAAGTAAGTACGGGTGTCTCTCATGAACACTGGCCACGCTCTTCCTCGAATCTCCCAAAGGCTCTCTGTTGGTGAACATATCCTGTATGCATTCCTTTCCTGGCTCCTGGATATTTTTACAGAATATTTTTCTTCTTGAATTAAAAAGGAAACTGTCCTGTTGACTTTTCAGAATTTAAAATCTGTGATTTTTATACGAATACAAATTAGTACAGCTCCACATGTGTTCATAAGGGGACATTCACCCAGCCCTGTCACTTACCAGCCGGTCACCTGGGAAGTTCCCAGCCCTAGGAGACTGGGCTCTTCGTCTGTGAAGCGAGTCTGGTCAGGCCCATCCTGCAGGACTGCAGGAAGGTGTGTACTGCGTGGAAAGCACCCAACCCAGTGCCTGGCTGGGACTCTGAGCACACTGAATGGCGATGGCTGCTGTTTCTAGTAGGATTCAAACCCACCCCTAGCACTCGGAGATGTTATTATTGTCACTGCTCTTCAGGACATACCAGAGAATATGCAGCTCTGCAGGGCAAGGAAGAGCAAATCAGGGAACATGGATTTTGTAAATAAAGTTCTGTAAATTCACCCTCTTAATGGACGTGTTACAAAATCTATGCAAAGAAAAGTCTTCCTTGGCAGATTCAGCTCAAACTACTAGAATGTGAGTGAAGGACCAGCACTTTCTCTCCCTTTGTTGATTTTCCATTTGAACTATTATTTTCATTCATTTCATCCAAAATGTAGCCCTTGCTTAGATTTGTGCAGATGACACAAAAAGTAACCTAATTATACCGCTCCAATGAACCTCCCTCTGGCTTTCTCAGGCCAGGAAAAAGTATCAGCCTAGAACTTTCTGGGCATGACTTTAAAGACACATCCCCCCGTTTCCCTGGAAATTATTGTAGATAATGGATATAAATCACCTAGACCTTGTGTCGTATCCAGCTGTACTGGGAGAAGATCTCAGGACATGTCCCATGTCTGACTCAAGTGAACATTCCTCTTTCCTTGAGTGAAAAAGAAAAAAGCAGCTTTCCACTTTCAGCCTCAAGATATTTCAACTGGGTAATCTGGCTCCAGCCACTAAACAGCTGCACTAATTGACTCAACAGAAGGAACAGCATTTTCTGCAATCTCCAAATGGCCGGCACTCCACATTTTCCCTGGGCTGCTCTCTGCTGGGCCCCACTCCTCACTGCTCTTTTACTTGTCTCTAGGTCCTGGAGAACATCGCTTCATTTCCTGACATGCCTGCTGCCCCAGACTCCACCATCCTACAGGTAAGGGTGGGTCCTGCTCAGCCTAGTTTACTCATGTCTCTACTGCTATCACTGGGCCTTCCAAACATCTCTTATCAATAAAGGTTTAAGTCAATGCATCAGTGAGCAGGTGAGATTCTTTATTAAGAATAAATTTCTCCAATAATTTTGAATGACCCAAGCATACACAGGCATTTTTAAAAAAAAATTACACAACAACACGCTAAAAGGGTAAAGGAAAGTAAGAATTAAGTATCTTTGACATTTTTCTGTCTTTAATGACTCCATCTATTCCATGGATAACTTCTTTACATTTCCAAGAAAGCTTGTGTTTCAATGTTGTGTTGTCTTCCTCCAGGTCACAAAACAGAAGATTTTACACTTCGTCTTACAAAATAGCAAAACTCTTAACATGGATAAGTAGCAATATGTTTGTTACCAATGCCATTAAATATTTAGAAATTGAAGTTAATTAAACCTTCTATTGAAGGGAACAACTTTTGGAAACAATATCAAAAAGCAAAAAAATCTCCAAGGCACCCACATAGACCAGAAATGCAAAGATGTTATATAATGAGTTTATACAATCCCTTTTCTTCCTCTGCACTACTTAGAAGAGTGATTGGCTTTTTCAAACAGAGTGAAAATCTACCTCAGAATTCACTTGGAACTGGAGAACCTGCTGGATGTGGCCTTGGCAGGTGCTCTGGCCTTGGTTCTGACCCAAGGTATCACCCCTCCACTGGCCCTGGAAGTTGGTCCCTGTTTCCTTCGTCTCCCAAAACTTCCCCATAACAGAGAGTAAAGGCATTGGGGGTGGTATCATTGACTTTGGCCAAAAATTCTAGAACTTTCGTCTTGCTGGTTTCAGCATGGGCCCTTGGACCCCACAGGAACTCATAGCGAGCAGGATCGCTGTTGGGCACCCGCCGATACTCTAGGTACCCTTCCCGTACCAAATCCTCAGTGATGAATTTCCGGGGCTCCCCATAGATGAAGTGCTCCCTCCCAGCATGCACCCCTATCCCATTCAGCACTTCCCATATGACCTCCTCACTGGCACGGTTGCCCTGAAGGAAGATGACACCCAGGACGATTATCAGGAGACTGGTCTTGGGCATGCTCTGGTCGTCACCCACCATGCCATCATAGGTGAGGCCTAGGGCAGGGACAAGGACATAGGAGTGGCTCTGAGGGTCCACTTCCTTCACATCAATACCAAAGACCAGCTGCATGCACTCAGAGACTTCCCTGAAGATCACAGGGAAGTGCTCCTGATAATTTTTGGTGACAATTTCCAACATTTCTCCCTTTGTGGTTGGTTCCTTCATTAGATACTTAAGGGCCAGGAACTCTACCAATTCAGCCACCTTACCATCTATGGCATCACTAATCAAGGACATAGTGTCTGGCAGGGTTTGTGAGAGGGATGAACCCTCCCCTTGTTCACTGCTGGAGTCCCCATGGGATTGGCTCGATGGGGTGGCAGCCATGGCATTGGGTGGAGAGGAGCCTCCCTCGGGACCCAGCGTTCCAGCAGCAGAAACCTCCTCTACGGTGCCTAGGATCAGACAAGAGAAGGAAGAAGAGGATGAGGAGGAAAGGCAATGAGAGGAGTGAAAGAGGTGGCCTCCTCCTATACAGCATAGAGAACCTGCCCACCCACCAAGCCCTGCATCTCACTTTGGTCCTGAGAGTCTTCCTGAAGCTGGTGCTTTGGAGATCCAGACATGATGACTCTGGTAATGGAGAGCGGGCAGGAGCTCGGTGACCAAAATTCAAGAGGCCTGGGGGAGAAAGAGAGGTTGTGAGCAATCTTAGCTAAGAAAATCACTTTTGGCAGCTCTCACAAATGATAACTACAGTTCTCCTTTCTGGCTGATGCTCTAGGGCCTTACAGGCTCCTGTCCTGCTGGAGATCCTGTCCTCAGAGAACCTGGCATAGAAAGTGATATGGCTTCTCGGAGTACAGCTGGTCTACATGGGGCAAGGCTCTAGTGCAGACAGTAGGGTGAATGAAGCCAGGTACTACAGGTTCCCCTCTAATCTGGAAGGGTGGGGCCACTGGTTCTCACTCAGGGCATGTACCTCACCTTGACTCCAGACACTGCCTGGGCCTCCTCTGCAGTGGGACCTGAGGACACTGCCTTACATCAAGACCTTCACTGCCTGGGTCCTGGAGCCCCTGTAAGAGGTATGGGGGGCCCCTCAGGCTGCAGACCTCAAGCACAGTCCTGCTCCCCACCAGCCCTCACAGGAGGGGTGGGCTGGACTCTTGAGGTTCCCACTGTTCTAAGATGGATGGTCCCCTCTGCTTACTCACGGCCCTAAAATTTCCCTGGGCAGGGCTTGGACCCCAGCCCTCGGGTTGCCTGAAGCAAACCTCAGAACAAATAACCATCTCCCTGATAGTGAACAAAGGGCTGTGAGGGTCCTCACACTCGGCCACACTTGCCAGGATCAACAGGAAAAGGTGGTCAAATTCAGTGGGGTCCACTAGCCCTGGGAAGGGATACCTTCTCTGTCATCACCTTGATGACTGCTAAGGTCTGAGACTCCCTGTGATGACCTCATCCCACTTTCTTTAAACATGGGCCTTATCATGAGACAACCAAGGAAGCCTTCAGGGGAAGCCAGTCCCTCTATGCTTCCTGAGTCTCCCCATAAGTGACAGAAGAGACAAGTTGAGGCTGGTGTTCTCTATTTTCAGATAAGAGGTTCCCTCTGCCCACACCTAGACTCCTGGCAGGGTCTGGGATGCCTATGCTCTCCTAGGCTGATAACAGTGGAAGCCAAGCTCTGAGAATTTCCATCTTTTTTGTGGGGGTGGAGTATTTTCATACCTTCAGTCCTTACCAAAGTTCTTTACCTTGATTCCTGGCAGATCCTGGCCTCCTCTCTCTGCTGAGCAGGCGTAGCTCCTCTGCTGACCTGGCAACACACCAAACACCAATGTGGACCTCCCTGAGACCAGGGAGAAAGAAGTGAGGATGTAGCATTGCTGAAAATCCCTTCGTGGGTTTTCCCCAAGCTTTGGCCAGAAGAATCAAGTTTCAGGGTCCATCTTTTGTTTAGCGCTTGCCCAGGGATTCACAGTTCCCCTCTGCTGACTGGCACATACATCTTGTTATCCAAGGCCACTATCTCTATTTGATTCCAGAGGCAGAAGCTGGAGGTAAAGCACCTGTTCCTCATTATCCTGCCTGGGGCCATCCTGGCCTGCCAATAGCAGCAGATTTCCAAAGCCTTGGATCTGTTTACCTGGAATTAAACTCCTCTAAGACAAACTCCTCCAAGACAAGAAAAATCAGGGGAAACTGTGCACTGCACCTCCAAGGGCTGATAGGTACCAGTTGCCCTCTGGTGCAGATTACAGTCCCCTCCTCGAGTCCTGGAAGAATCTCACCCCTCTGTGGACCTGAGTCCTCCTCCCTCAGATTCCAGGTCAGGATGCAAGATGAAAGCATAGGCCAGCTAGGTCTCGTGTGTCATGAGTCCTGGACCCTTCAGTCCCACCTCGGTTCTCATCTTGACTGATACAGGGTCTGGGCTCTTACCCTTTCTGAGGTCACACTCCTTCCACCAAGCTCTTAAGATCCCTCAGAACTGGGTGCAGGATCAGGAATCCACTGCCTGGTCACATTACACGTGGCTTCGCTGGATTAGGGCAGGGGCAGGCTCCTGTGCGATGCTCCCTGTTCTAGAGTCCAAGGCCCCCTCCTCTGTGACCAAGACTGTCACCATTCTCAGAGCCTTGTCTGTGGAAGTTGGACACACATCCAGGCACCACACCCAATGCTTTGCAGGGCTGCTAACTAGGGAAGAGATGTCCTCCAAAGTGTTCCATTATTGGAGTGGTGTAAGTGCCATGTTTCCCTCTTAGGGGTCATGGCCTTGATCCCTGGCAGGCTGAACCTGTCTGTCTACCTGACTGTTCCCTGCCACATCAAGGCTTGGACTTCCACATCCTCTGAGGCCCAAGTGGGGAGGGGACACATTCTGACAGCCTGGGCTGACGACAGATGGATCTGGATTGTTCAGAGAGCCTCTCTCTGGGCTGGGGCTTCATTACCTCCCTCAGGACCTCACCTAGACTGGGAACAGATTCTCTCTGCTCCCCCTCACCTGAAGGTCAGTCCTCAGAACAAGGCCGTTACCTCTTTTTGACTCCACAGGTTAAAGTTAGAAGGTGGCACACATATACTTGCACATGGCTGACAAGAGGTGCTAAAAGGGATTCTCTCAGGGCCCCTCTGTTTCCTCAGACCTCACTTTGGCTCTACTAGAGCTAGGGTCCCCACAATCTGTTCCCCTCAGACCAGACCAAGCTTCTGAAACTCAGGAACCCCTTAAGGCGGAAAGTTCTTCCTGGGTGTAAGTTCCCCTGACAAGGAATCCCTGGGGTTCTGGACTGACAACAGAGTACAAGCTGGGTTATTTGGGGACCCTCTTTTTGGGCAGGGCACCTCAGTTTCCTCATAGCTTCTCTACTTAATCGATTCCAGGTTCTCTCAGCTCCATTCACCTGAAGAAGAGACCTCAGAACAAGAGTCTCATACCCATGGTCTTCTGAGGCAGGTGTGGAGGAGGAACCTCATTCATACAAATTGGCCCCTGTGTAATACAGAAAAGAGAGATCTGGATTGATTGGAGTCCTCCCTCAGCCCTCACCCTGACCTATCTGAGCCCAGGTCCTCTCCACACCTGCTCTCTGAAGCCCAGACCTCAGAACAAGGCTCTGACTCTGTACTCAGAGTCTCCTGATATGATAAGGGGTCTCCCTTCTAAGAATTCTTACCTAGGGTGCAAGATCGGGATTGTTGGGAGCTTTCTAGAGTGGAGCTTCCACACTCTCCCACAGCTTCTCAATTTGACCTAACTAAGCCTAGCTTTCTCCTCTCCCCTCACCTGATGAGAGAAACTGAGAAAAGAGATTTTACATCACTCTTACTCCATGAAGCAGCAGTCAGTGGATGTCATATCTGGCAACGTGCCCAAGGTCTCTGAGGTCTTACCTCAGGAGCTAAACGGGATTCTCCAGGTTCCCTTTCTCCTCCCTAGAGGTCATCACCTTGGTTCCCGGCAGAGACCAGACCTTTGTTCTTTTGTGGACCTGAATCCATTACCCTAGACCCAGATTTAGAACCCTGGGCTCCACAGAGCTAGAAAAAACACTCACATGAAAATCCTTCCCCAGAGTGTAGGGCTGACAAAAGAGTCAGATCTGGGTGATTTGGAGACCCTGTCTATGGGGTGTACATCTTCAGTCCACCTTCAAGTTTCAAGTTGACCTAACACAACCCACTCCCTCCCTGAAGCCCGGATGTCAGAACAAGGCCCTCCCATCGCTCTGGCCCCGTGAGTGGGGGACTCAGTGGAGGTCACATCCAGTAACATGTCCCTGACAACAGGAGTGGAAGGGGATTCTGCAGGTCCCTCTGGCCTACCTAGAAGTCGTAACCGTGGTTCCCAGCAGAGCCTGGACCCTGGTCCTCTTCACCTCAGTCAGCTTTCCTCCATCTATAGTCTCCATGGTGGCAGCCATCGGAGGACCAGGCTTAATTGTATAAAGTATACATGTACACTATACTTAAGTATAATTACCTATTCATATGTGTGGATACGTTCATATATTCAGAATGGATATGTATTTTATATGTGTAGTTATACAAATGCATTTTCACATATATATGTAGACAACATACATCATTTAAGTAACGATTGTTCTAATATGCATGATTCACTTTTAAACTTGCTATTTCTAGTACATTCTTTCCCTTCTATTAAAGTAGTGACTGTTGTGAAAGCCAGTCCACAACCACTAAGGTGCTTTCAGGTGGTTATTAGCTCAGTCTCTGGAGCCATACTCTCTCCATTCTCCTGCTGTCCTCAGGTTTCTCTCAGGCCACTGCCATCTCTGGCCTGAGGAGGTGCCTCAGGCTGTGTAATGTTGCAGAGCCAGGAGTTTTTCAACTTTCTTCCAACTCATGCTGTCACAGTTCACCTACTCAAGTCTCAGCCCCCACCCGCTTTCCTGCCCCTACTCCAGTCACAAGTACCAGTTAGAGAGTCTTCCACCTTCCTCAGAAAAATGTTGTTTAAAGACATTTAGTTGCCTATGTGTGTTTGCTAGGCTTTTCTCACTCTTTCCTGTTGGTCTCTGTGGCTGTCAGAAAGCACAAAACAGGTAAGACTCTGACTTATAAGGAATTTAAGGGAAACTGTTTAATATTACTTTGTTTATCCTCAATGAATACGCACACTGCTCTATTTATTTCACACTTTTTTCCCTGAATCTGTCAGTAGTTTTATAGATGCTTCTATAAAGACCTTATATAGTCTTTCAAGATGTTTCTAGAATTTAATTACTGTCGTAGAAGGCACATTGTCGGGCCAGGGATTTAGCTCAGTGGTTCGGTGGCCTGCCTTGCAAGCACAAGGACCTGAGTTCAATCCCCACTACCAAAAAAAAAAAAAAAAAGGCACATTGTCTATTAATTGCTTTAGTCAGTGCTTTGGCATTGCAAAGATTTCTGTATTGTTAATCAGGTACCTACTTAGTTCTGAAGTGTCAGTCCCTTAAATATTCCATTGTAGTTCCTTTTAATTTTCATGATACATGATGATACTGTCACTAAAATACTTTTCTCCAATAATATTTTGGGTTTCTGTAGCCATGATTTTGTTTTAATCAATGTTTTATTTATGGGCTACATTTTCATTTAGTTGATTGTTTCCTTTACACTTCAAGAAACACTTAAATATTTCTCAGATGCTTATTTTTTTGTTCCTTGCACTTTTGGTGTCAATCCAGAAACTATTACTAATACCAATGTTGTGGAGCTTTCTTTCCTCAGATTCATTCTAGAAGTTTTATAGTTGTAGCTTTTATGTTTTAATTAATGTTTTCTCTGTCTACCTAGATCAGTTTTTCTATTTATAAATTGTATTGCTAAAAAGTGATCAGTGTTCTTTAGGATTTTATCTATAATGGACAATATGTGTCATGGAAGCTTTTTTATTACAGAAACACAGTAAAGAGGAAATTATCGTGAACTCCCTACATCTGACACTCAACATCAGCAAACTCAAATACATGGCAAATCTGGTTCTAGTGAGTCCTTCCACCTACCTACATTGAAACTACTGGAAAAATGCAGAGTAAATCAAAAGCATCCAAATATTTCATCTCTCAATATTTCAATACACATTTCTAAAAGGTAAAGGTTTTTAAAACCACAATTGTCATCATTTTTAAAAAGTACAGAAATGATCATCAAAAATACAATATGTTAAATACTTTTCTGATAGACATTTCTATAAAGAAATTTGATTCCTTCTATTGAGAACAGCTCAATAAAGATATATCTGGGTTTTATTGCTATGCGAGTGATGTCAGTTATTGGCCTTCTCTGCTGACTGCCCAATGAAATATCTACACATATCTATAAATATTTACATATGTAAACTTCTGTTTGGATATTAAATTGCATGTGACTTTATACTGATGTCTCCAACTGTAAACCATTTCCACAAGGGTCATTCTGGCCCCCTCCTCTGGATTACTCATGGCCTCCCAGTCCATCAGTGAGAATACTGAACCCCACCTGCAATCTACTCTGAATGGTTCAGTTCCAGTATGGAGGAATAGCAGATTTGGATTTACTGAAGGTATCCCTATACTCCCGTGGGAAATAACTTTATCAATTATATTAAAATATTTACAGTTTCATTGACCTTTAGTCTCACTGACCTACTCATTTCCGACATTTTGCTAACCTGCTGGGTGTTCCTTAATCTAATGAACTAAAGATATCTGGATAAGCAGTCAAAATTTACCCCCTATAAGTTTCAAACCCAAATGTATATTCTTAAATTATATTTAATATTCCAACAAATAGAATACCTAACATAATAAATCTATCCTCCAGAAAACTAGAATCATAATTCCTTCCCTAAAGTCTTAACAATTCCAGCATTTTCCCAAAGCCAAGTTCGTGTCTCTTCTGAAATACAATGCAAACTCTTTGCTTTGAACAGCTAGTGTGAGTTTATATCCAGTATCACAAGTAATATGTCTACCACAAATGAGTCAATCAGAAGTAGTTTTTTTCAACTATGTGTTCAAAATATTATCTTCTTCAATTGTTATAGTATTTATGGATCTTTGTATGTCTGGTTATTCATATGTATATTTATTGGTGTGGTTTCCTTTATACCCTGAAACTCTTTTAAACTGGATAGTTCATGACAGTGACCTCCAATACATGATCCAGGACCACCTATCTGCCCCCAATAGCTTCCCCAAACTCTGTGAGGGAGAGTCCTTTCAGAGGACCCAATGAGGGTTGGGGATGTAGCTCAGTAGTGCCATGCCTGCCTGGCAAGCACAAGGTCCCAAGTTAGATCCCCGGTACAAAAAAATAAAAGAGGAGGGGGAACCCAGAGTACTCAATGAATTTCCAAGAAACATCTTGCAGTGTGCCTACCTTCAACCCCCAAGGTTCATGTTTGGTGGGAGTGCTGGAGAAACATTCTGCATTCTCCTTGCCACAACTGGAAGTTGTATTGGTGGCTTACACGTAGTGATTTTAAAACTATTTCTGCTTATACCATACATTTCGAGGTTTGAAAGAGCCTACAATTATCTCATTGTCTAGTTCAGTGAGTTTTGAGAAATGGGTAATGTCAAGGAAACAAAATTACAGTATCATACAAAATAAATTTTCTGCCTTCACTCAGTCAACCTTTATTCCCTTCCCCCTTTATGAAATACTGTAAGTGATCTTTTATTGTGTCTATTATTTTGCCTTCTCCAGAATGTGATGCCTATAATCATACACTATAGAGCTTTTAAGAATGATTCTGGTAATATTGGGCTTCTCTCTCATAGTTTAAGTCTAGCTAAAGATGTTTCAATTTTGCTACTCCTTTCAAAATACACATTTTTCCTTGTGTCATTTTCTCTATTCATTTTATTCTCTATTTCATTCTTTCCAGTTTATCCTTTAGTATTTCACCATTCTTTATTCTCATTTTGATTTGGTTTGCTCTTGTTCTGATCCCTAAATCTTGAAGACTAGGTTACTGATTGAGATTACTTTAAAACAGTATTGGAGTACAGAAATAAAACAAAAATAGGATTGAGAGGAGACCGGCAGCAGCTTGCGACCCCCTGGTAGGCCCACCCCCTTTGACCCAGCATGCCAGAGGAGCCCAACAGCATGGGTGCCAATACAGCAGTGTTTGTGCCCCACACCCCCTGCAAGCAAGAGAAAGAGGGCTTCTCTGAGGCTGCTAGATGAAAATAGAATCCCAATGGAAAAGCAAAGAAAATCTGCAATGAATGTACACCACACCACCATAGTTGGTAAGTCAGAGGGACCAGCACTTCACATCGGAACCTGGACTAACTTCATGGGAAAGACAGCTGGAACCTACAGTAGAACCTTACAAAGTTCAACCCAGCAGGAGGACAGAGATCTCAATTTGGGCCTTGCAGCCAAAAATCAGCCTGAAACTCAGGGGACAGCTGCTGGCTTGCTGAGACTAATTTAAATCTGCACACTCCTACCCATGTTGTCTGTTGTGTCAACAGAGGCATACCATGAAGGACTCCCTCTATTTCTATTTGTATTTTTTATTTTCAAAGTAATATTTTTTCTCTTATCTTTAATCATTTAAACATTTTTTCATCTTTTTCTTTTCTCAAATTTTTGTCCTTTTTAATGTTCTTTTTCTTATCTTCTTTTCTTTCTCTCTCTCTCTCTCTCTCTCTCTCTCTCTCTCTCTTCCAACTTGATCTCCACTACATTCCCTTTTTGTTTGTGTTCCTATCCTAATTCGAATTTATTTTCTTTCTTTTCCTTTTCCTTCTCTCAACTGCCATTAGTTTTAAAAGAAAGTGATTACAATCTGTAGCCTCCCTATTGCTGTTAGTTTGTTCTGTTCTTGGGTATACTTTGTTCTGTCTTCTCCTCTTCTCTTCAACAAGTTCGTAGAGTTTGTGTGATCTTCCTGTTTCCTCTAACCTCACTTCCAACCTTTCTCTATACTATCTACCTATCCCTCCCTCCCCAACTCCTTCTAAATCCCCATTCTGAAGGGTAAAGTTGCTATATTGAAAAGTTTATTCACTATAAACATATTTTGGGCTGGTCTTTGATTTTGATTTAGTGCACATAGTTAAAGGTGATAGATTAATAACTATCACAAATTGTCATTTTCTAAGCCGTGCTTGATGCTATTGTGTTGCTGATTGTATGAACTGGGCTAAGGTGCTGTGATTGATCTAATCGATTGTCCTCCCTGGTATAATGAAAATGAGATTGCCTCAGAGACATTAGAGACTCAAAACCTAAAGACCAACTATAATCAAAGTATTAACCCAGGAATTAAACCAAGGACAGTACCAAAGACAAAAACAGAAATGAGAAGACATTTAAACAAGACACAAACACAGACTTCCACCTCAGCAAAGGTAAACTCTGGGGGAAATGAGGTGGAAAAGTCTGACAGCCAACCATCTGGACATCCTGAATCAAGAGCACAGGAAGTAAAAAAACAGATAAATGAAGCTCTAGAAAAATTCAAAGCAGAAATAATTTCCCAGATAACCAGAGAGATGGTGAGAAGAATGAAAGACATGCTTAGAGACTCTAGAACAGAAATGGATTTAAAAAAAAAATAGATGAGCTCAGGACCATGATAGAAACCATGAATGCCCAGCATAGGAAAGATATGGAAACCTGAATGCCCAATATAAGAAAGAAATGTAATCCATGAAACAGATTCAAACAGATATTCAGATTAAAAACTCCACAGAAAGCATTTGCAGCAGGATGAACAAATGTGAAGATAGAATTTCAGATATAGAACATATATTGCAGTCAGTAACCATAAAAAGAGATATCTAAAAAGAGAGAGAGAGAGAGAGAGAGAGAGAGAGAGAGAGAGAAACTCTTAAAAACTGCAAGGGACCATGAGAAATCGATCCAACAACTCTTAGATGATGCAAAGAAGAATAATATAAAACTGATAGGAATCCATGAAGTAGCAGGAAAAAGTACAAATGACATTTAAAAAAACTGTTCACAGAATTAATGACAGAAAACATCCCAAACAGCGGGGAAGAATTTGACATACATATAAGTGAGGCATATAGGGCTCCAACTAGCCATGATAAAAAAAAATCTACACCTAGACATATAATAGCCAAGATCTCAGAAACCCAGCAAAACAAAATATGACTAACAGTTAGAGAAAAGATACAAATCACATGCAAAGGAAAGCCCATCAGAATCACAGCAGACTTTTCAACACAAACCCTCAAGTCAAGGAGAGCCTGGAGTGAGGTATTTCAAGTCCTAAAAGAAAACAACCTCCAACCTAGACTGATGTATCCTGCAAAAATATCTTTCAAAATTGAAGGGGAAAGGCCAGGAATTTAGCTCAGTGGTTTGGTGGTCTGCCTTGCAAGCGCAAGGACCCAAATTCAGTCCCTGGTACAAAAAATAAATAAATAAAGGGGAAATAAGTTACTTTCACAACAAAGAACACCTGGGAAATTTCATGAACACCCAAACCGGCAATTCAACACATCTAAGCAAAGTCTTGGAAAAAGAAAAGAAGGGCACAACTCCATAAGGACCAACAGGGCAAATATACCAGGCAAGGCAAGAAATTAAAGGGAGATGGGGAAAAATAAAAAATGAAAGAACCAACAACAGGAAAATAACATAACAATGAAAAGTCAATACATAACAGTTGTAACCATCAATGTTAATGGCATCAATTCACCAATATAAAGAAATAGGATGGCAGAATGGATTAAGAAGCAAAATCCAACAATATGCTGTATACAAGAAACCCACTTAATCCACAAAGAAATTCACAGACTGAGAGTAAAAGGATGGAAAACAGTTCTCCATGCAACAGAAGCCTAGAAAACAGTGGGGGTAGCTATCTTATTTGCAGACAGAATAGATTTCAAACCAAAACTAATTAAGAGAGACAAAGAAGGCCACTACATCCTTGTAAAGGGAACAATATAAGAGGAAGAAATGACATTTATAAATATATATGCACCAAATACTAATGCCCCCAACTATTCAAAACAAATACTAATGGATATGTAAAACGAAATAAGCATTAATACAATTGTAGTGGGGGAACCTCAATACTTCACTAACACAAAGAGACAGATCATCTAGATAAAATTCAACAATGAAGTAACAGAACTGAACAAAGTCTTAGAACAAACAGACTTAGTAGATGTCTACAGAGTGCTCCATCCTGCAAAATCAGAATATACATTATTTTTGGCTGCACACTGGTCATTCTTCAAAATAGACCACATGTTAGCTCATAGAACATGCTTAAGTAGATGCAAAGGAATTGAAGTTATCCCCTGTATATTATCAAACCACAGTGCAATTAAACTGGAGATCAATAGCCTAAGAAACCACGAGAACTTCACAAACATATGGAAATTAAATAACATCCTGCCAAACAACCAGTGGTTCACAGAGGAAACTGAAGAAGAAATTAGACACTTTCTACATTTAAATGGTAATGCCAATACAACATACAAGAATCTATGGGACACAATGAAAGCAGTTCTACAAGGGAAATCCATAGCAGTAAGTACCCATACTAGGAAAACAGAGCAAACTCAAACAACCTAATGCTCAACCTTAAGTGTCTAGAGAAAGAAGAGCAAGACAAACTGGAAGCTTGTACAAGGGAGAAATTATAAAGATCAGAACAGAAATTAATGCAATGAAGACTAAGAAAACTATACAAAGAATCAATGAATCAAAGAGTTGTTTTTTCAAAATAATAAATAAAATCGATAAACCTTTAGCCAACCTTATCAAAAAAAGGAAAAAAAAAAGGCTCAAATTCATGCAATTAGGAATGAAAAAGGTGACCTCACAACAGAACAAGCAGAAATCCAGAGGATCATCAATACATATTTTGAAAACCTGCACTCTAACAAAATGGAAAATAAAGAAGAAATGAACAGATACATATGAACTTCCAAAGTTAAATGAAGACAGAAAAAGTCTAAACACCCCAATTACATTCAGTGAAATTGAAAATGTAATTAAAACATTACCAACAAAGAAAAGCCCAGGTCCTGATGGCTTCACTACTGAATTCTACAAGACATTTACAGAAGAACTATTGCCACTACTCTTTAAATTCTTCAGTGAAATTGAAAGGGAAGCAATACTTCCAAATTCATACCTGGAAGCAGGTATTACTTTGATTCCAAAACCAGGGAAAGACCCAACCAAAAAAGAGAACTACAGCTCAGTCTCCCTAATGAACATAGATGCAAAAAATCCTTAATAAGATACTATCAAACAGAATACAGAAGATCATCAAGAAGATCATACACCCTGACCAAGTCGGATTTATATCCCAGGGATGCAAGGATGGTTCAACATACATAAATCAATAAATGTAATATACTATATTAACAGAGTCAAGGACAAAACCACATGATCATCTCAATAGATGCAGAAAACGCATTCGACAACATTCAACACCCATTCATGATAAAAACCCTGCAGAAAATTGGAATACATCTTTATCTCAACCTGATAAAGGCTATCTATGAAAAACCAATAGCCAATATCATTCTAAATGGTCAAAAATTGAAAACCTTCATGCTAAAATCAGGAACAAGACAAGGATGTCCATTATCACCACTCCTGTTCGAGTTCTAGAAACATTAGCCACAGCAATTAGACAAGAGAAAGAAATAAAAGGAATAAAGTTAGGAAAGGAAGAAGTTAAACTCACTATTTGCTGATGATATGATTCTTTACATAAAAGATGCAAAAAACTCTGCCAAATTTCTTCTAGACTTAATTGACAGATTATCAATTGGGTAGCTGGATACAAAGTCAACACTCAGAAATCAATAGCCTTCTTGTACACAAATAACAGGCTCACTGAGAGAGAAATTAGGGAAATAATTCCTTTCATAATAACATCCCAAAATTGAATTATCTAGGAATCAATCTAACGAAGGAGACAAAACACCTCTACACTGAAATTTACAGCATTATAAAAAAAGAGATACAGGAGGATATAAGATGGAAAGACATCCCTTGCTCCTGGGTAGGAAGAATCAACATAGTGAAAATGGCCATAATACCAAAACTTCTACACAGATTCAATGCAATCCCTATTGAAATTCCAACAGTATATTTCACAGAACTTGAGAAAACAATCCAAAACTTCACTTGGAACCAGCAGAGACCTAGAATAGCAAAACCATTCTAGGCAACAGAGACATGGCAGGGAGTATTACAATTCCCAACTTGAAACTATACTACAAAGCCACTGCGTTAAAAACAGCATGGTACTGGCAAAGAAACAGACCTGAGGATCAATGGAATTGATTAGAAGATCAGAAAAAACACCAAACATACTGAGATACCTCATCTTTGACAAAGGAGTCAACCATCCTCACTGAAGGAAAGATAGCCTTTTTAATAAATGGTGTTGGAAAAACTGGATTTCAATTTGCCAAAGATTAAAACTAGACTGCTATCTTTCACCATGCACTAAACTAAACTCCATTTGGATTAAAGATCTAAATATCAAAACAGAAACATTAAACTTACTGGAAAGAAAATAGGTAGCACTCTCAAAGACATTGGCATAGGAGTAGACTTTATGAACAAATCCTCAGCAGCATGAGAACTTGCACAAAGAATCAAAAACTGGGATCTCATTGTATTAAAAAGTTTTTGCAGTGCAAGAGAAATCACCAACAAAGCAAAGAAACAACCTACAGTGTGGGAAAAATTTTTACCAGCTGCTCCTCAGACAAAGGACTACTATCTAGAATATATAAAGAATTCCAAAAAAATCAGACCCCCCCAAATACAAAGACCCTATTCAAAAAATGGACATCTGAAATGAACAGACATTTCTCTGACAAACAAGTAAAAGCAGCAAATAAATATGTGAAAAATGTTCAATATCACTGGCCATTTGAGAGATGCAGATGAAAACAATGAGATTCCACCTTACCTCAGAAAGAATGGCTGCTATCAAGAAATCGACCATTAACAAATGCTGGCGGGGATGTGGGGAGAAAGGAACCCTTCTCCATTGTTGGTGGGAGTGCAGACTGGTGCAAACACTGTGGAAATCAATATGGAGTTACCTCAAAGAACTAGGATTAGTGGTTCCATTTGACACAGCTATCCCTCTGATGAGTATCTTTCCAAAAGAATCATACTGTAGTGATACTTGTGCACCCATGTTTATATCAGCACAGTTTGTAATAGCTAAAAGTTGGAAGCAACCCAAATGCCCATCAACTGGAGACTGGATAATGAAGATGTGGTTTTTCTATAAAATGAAGTACTATTCAACCATAAAGAATGAGAAACTAGAAACATTTATAGCTAAATCGATACTCATTGAGGCTATACTCTTAAGTGAAATCAATAGGACACACTTGAGTAAATACTGAATAATTTCTCTGGTGTGAAAAACTAATAGTGTAAATAAGGTTCAAATGGTATAATTGAGGGTGTGAAATAAAAGAAAATGGCTAAAGGGGAAGTGTGAAGGGGAGGGGAAAGGAAATAAGGGAAAAGAAAAAAATGTGAAAAATGGAAACAAAGTCTTTGTAAATAGGAAAGGGTGAAGGGAGGGCAGAGGTATGGGGAAATAATGAGAACCAAGATATATCACGTAAAGATACAAGATCCCAGTAATAAATGTAACTGTTTGTTTTAAATGTACCAATAAATTTAATGGGGAAAAATAGGATTGAATATGGCAGAGTAGTGTGTCAGCAAAATATAGCCTCTCTAAACCTAGAATGAAGACACCTAGAAATCAACACCTTGAGCAAGATTTAGATCTCCTAGAATTCAGAGGAAGCTGACCAGAAAGCTTGCACTACAGAGAAGCTGGAGAAATGGAGCACAACCCAGAGAAAAGAGCAAAACATTCAGGAAAGGAACCCTACCTCCTGGGAAAAAGGACCTGAATTTAAACCTGGAGAAGCTCAGCAGCCCCAGGAGAAACAATGGACCAGGATGACAGTGCTAGACTCCCCAAAAAGTCTATTATTATGATGAACTACAAATATAGTATGGTGTTTTACTCTGAAAACACCTTCTACATGGCAGGCTACAGTGAGAGAAGAAATCCAGTGCAGCACCACCAGATTTGTGAGGACTTAAGAAAGAACCATTTTGGAAAAGGTTTAATTATTTAGGATTGAGCTATAGAACAACTATACTTCAGGATTTCTGGAGTAGAAAAAAAAATCCAGATGAGTAAGGTGTTCAGAGAGCTCAAAGATAATATATCTAAACAACTAATAGTCTAAATAAAAAAAACAATCAGAGAGCTTACAGAAGACACTAACAAAAACACTAGCTGAGCTAACTGAATAATACAAAACATGAATGATCACATTTGTAAATGAAGAGAGTCCATGAAAAGTTACCAAACAGAAATGTAGGAGATAAAAAATATTCTGAAAATATGGGCAAGAGAAATGAGGAACGTGACTTCAGAGTACCAGAACTAGAAGACAGGGCTGATGGAAATTATCATACCCTCAGAGATACTTTTAAAAACAGCAAGAGAACATGGAAAAATTATCCATCAGTTGCAAGTTGACTCAAGATTAATCAAAGATTAATTTGAATTTATGAAAAAATGAGAAAATAGCACAAATGGCATAAAAATTGTTCATAAAAGTAACAGCAGAAAACTTTCCAAATATCGGGAAAGAATTTAACACAGATGAGCAGGAAGTGTAGAACTCAAAACAGCTATAATGAGAAAAACTTTTCGCCAGGACACATCATAGTCAAAACCCCTGAGGTCCAACACAAAAACAAACTCTTAAAAGCTAGTAGAGAAAAATTTAAAAATCTCTTACAAAGGTAAATCCATTCGAATTACAGCAGCCTTCTCAACAGAAATGTCAAAGGCCAGGAGAACTCAGAGTGAAGTGTTTCAAGCCCTAAGAGAAAACAATTTCCAATCCAGAGTGATACATCCTGAAAAACTATCTTTCAAAATTGATGGAGAATAAAGTCTTTCCATGACAGAGTGCTGTAAGAAATTCATGACCAAACCAGTACTCTAAAAAATTCTCAAGGATATCCTAGAAAAAGACAATGATGTCAACAATCCCAATAGTCTAATGAAATGAATACAACAGTCAAGTTTAGCAGCTAAGCAGAAGGGGAAAAAAGAAATTAGCAACAAGAAAATAACTCAATGATAGGAATAAGCCAGTAACTTTCAGTGCTAACTCTCAACATGAATGGTCTCAACTTCCCAAAGAAAAGGCACAGATTGGCAGACTGGATCAATGTGCAAAGCCCAATAATATTCTATATACAAGAAACACATTTAATCCAAAAGTAAATTCAAACTAAAAATCAAAGACTAGAAAACAATATCCTATGCAATGGATGCCCGAAAACAAGCAGGACTAGCTATACTATTTTCTCTTTTTTTTCTCATTGAGTTTATTGGTACATTTTAGGTATACAGTACAGTTACATTCATCATTGGGATCTTGTACCTTTACATGACAGGTCTTAGTTCTCATTTTTTCCCCATACCCCGGCCCTTTTTGTTTCTGCGGAACCAGGGATCAAACTCAGAACCTTGTGCTTGCAAGGCAGGCACGGTAATCCCAGCTTTTTATTTATTATTACTATTTATTTTTTGGTACCGGGGATTGAACCCTGGTCTTTGCATGTGCAAGGCAGGTGGTGGCTCACTGAGCTAAATCCTTTAAGCCAAAACTGATCAGAAGAGGCAAAGAAGATCACTATAAGGATATAATTCAACACAAAGAGGTAACAATTATAAATATTTATGCACCAAACACTGGTGTATCCAACTTCATAAAATAAACCCTACCAGGCATAAAAGATCAGATAAAGAGCACAATTATGGTGGAGGGACCTTAATACTTTATTCTCACAAAGAGATCAACTAGACAAAAAAAAATCTAGAAACAATTATCAGAATTGAACCATACCTTTGAACAAATGGACTCAACAGATTTCTAGTGTTCCACCGAACAACAACGGACCCAGCCCCTCTCTGAAAATCATGTATCACCAGCCTGACTGCTCGCCAACTGAGGGAAAGACTACCATATCCCTGTCAGCATAATCTCACAGCTGCTTAAATTTCTTCAGGGGTCTATGTGTAGCCCACACCATCTTCACAACTGTCTTGGCTATCTTTCAATCAGACACTGTGGTAGTGTGACCCCAGAAATCCTGAAGTGATGTTGTGCTGTGACTTCTGATTCTTGGAGTAGCTTAGTCTTAAACAATTAATATCTTCACAAAATGGCTCCTGATCAACCACGCGGAAATATGGCAGGTGCTGCACTGGGGTTTCTTCTCCACATCTAGCCTGTCATGTGGAAGGAGTCAATTTCAGTGTAAAATCCCACAATCCTGGGCTTTTCGTGAGGCTAGCACTTTCACCTCATTCCATTGTTTGTCCCTGACTCTTTGAGGGCTTACCTTGTGTTTGCAGAGTCTGTTTCCCCTACCTGGGAGCCAGAGTGAGCATCCCAGCCTGCTTCACTGTTTTTCCCTGCACTGTCCTCAGTTTTTTCAGTTTCTCTGCACTTTCTAGGTTTTCTGTTGGTGCTTTTTAATTCTTGGAGCTTTTTTTTTTTTTTTCTCCAAGTTGTTGTTTTCTAGATATGATGCGTCCAGTTCTTGGAGAGGGATGATATGCTTCATGTCCACAGGGGTGTTTTCAGGACCTCCCACCCAATAAGCCCAAGGAACAGGCTGTCATCCTCTACAGAAGTTAAGTGAGAAGGAGCTCCTTCAACTGGGCATGGTGATGCATGCCTGTACTTCCATCTAACATGGGAATTTGAGGGAGGCGGCTCTTGAGTTCAAGGACAGCCTTTGAAACCTAGCAAGACTTTCCTTTTTTCAAATTGAAATTAAAACAAAGGGATAGGCATGTAGTTCGGCACTGCCTGAGTTCAATCCCCAGGACTGAAAATAATGGGCTTCAACTGACTTCTGTGAGGACCCATGGAAGACAAGTGGCATCCTGAATTTATTGTAGAAGGTCTAGCCTTTGGAGTTCCAAGAAAATCCAGATATGAGGCAAGGACAGAAATATTTCCTGTACTAAATGTACTCTTCACTCAGCAAGCTTTCAAACAGGGCTTCAGCTAACCTGGAGCAGACAAGACTCTCTTCTGTCACTTGTTCAATTACAATACTTAAAGTCCCCAAGTGGCTGCTGTTATTTTCTGAGATACTTTCCACAGATGTGCACTTCTCTAATGCCAGCCTGACTTGGCATCCAGTGGGACAGGGTGGGCTAGGAGAAGAGCACGGGCATGTTACCCCTGCAAACCAGAATGCTGGGACTTATGCCCCAGTGGGGAAGTCCCTGGAGGACGTCTCTGCAAATGAGAGCTAGCTTTCTCACAGGGTCACCACTCCCTGGCACACATGTCATAGAAATGTGATCCTTCTGTGGTTGGCAGGCTTCATTTAGTGTCAAGTCTATACTGGGACATTAGCACCTATGAGGAAATGTGACAGGGTAGCATTCTTTCAGATTTTTCTGCGGGGGGGGGGGGGGTACATTAGCATACATTTACACAGCAAAGCTTTAGTATTTGCTCATTATTTTGGTGGTGCAGGGGATAGAACCCAGGGACATGCTTTGACCTGAGCGACATGGCCAGCTCCAGTCACAGCATTTAAGAGCCAAAAGTACCTGAACTGTATCAGCTTTCCCATTGCTGGGACACAATACTCAATGCCTACTACTTCAAGGAGGAGATGTTTAATTTGGCTCAGAGTTTTCAGAAAATTTAGTCTGTGGTTGGAGAGCTCCAAGGAAGGAACATCAGGGAGGAAGAGTGTGGGGAAACAAAGCTGCTCATTTTATGGTGGCTGGGAAACAGCCGTTTGAAAAGATAGCATCCTCTAGAGGCAGGTCTCCAGTGAGCCACCTCTTCCAGCCAGGGCTCACCTCCTAACAGCACTTTCAGCTCTGAACATCAGTGGATGAAGCCACTGATCAGAACAGTGCTGCCGTGATCTAGTTACCTCTCCAGGAGTCTCTGAGCCCAGGTGACAATTATGCTTCACTGTACCAAGACACGTGCGCTCTCTTTAGTTATTTTAGTGATGTGAGTAGGTATTTTTACATATATACAGCAAAATCATTTTCTCTTAAAACACAAAAATGCATGCAATATTTAAATTGCAAACATATTTAAAGCTCCATGTTTTTAGTTTTAGCAGTTTTGAAATTATTTTTTCAATTCCTTTCTCCTTCACCATTGAAGAAGACATATAGCATACTTTGGTTTAAATTTTCCTGAGGCATCCCCTGAATTGGGTTTAGGTACTATGGGAGATCCTAAATTTAGACATGGAATCCCACTTCTAAACTTTAGAAGCTTGTCCCTGCTTGTGTCACCTGGACTCTGTGGTGAGGTAACACTTCAGTCTTGGGTGAAACTCTCCTCCTGGATGTTGCTCTTCTTTCTTTTATTTATTTGTGTGTGTGTGTGTGTGTGTGTGTGTGTGTGTATGTGTGTGTGTGTGTATGGTACCAAGGATTGAACTCAGGACCTTGCGCTTGCAAGGCAGGCAGCAGAAGTACTGAGCCAAATCCTCCACCCTGTTGCTCTTGTTTCTGATCAGTTGTCTTGTGGTTGTCTCTTCACTTACTTGTGTTGTAGAGAACCCAGGAGCAGAGCTGGCTAGGATTTGAGCTTGGCCACTCTACTTCTCTCCTGCATGGGTCACATAAGCCCAGGCAGGTGGTGGCACAGTGGAGGGTGGTGCATGTGGGTCCACTCTCCTCCTGCTTCCCATGTAGGGTGTGTAGGGCCAGCGCAGGTGGTAGCGGGGCAGGCAGGTCCTCTGTCTTTTCAATGACTATTAAACATTAGCTTTTTATCAATAAAACTCCATAAAGGCCTTACTGGGTAAAGATAGAAAACCAGTTGAGTGTGGAGCATACATATTTTCCCTGACTCACTGCATGCTTACCACACACAAGGCCATGGGTTTGATCTGGCACAAAACACAAAACCATAAATAGTGGTTCAACTTATGATTTTCCTACTTTGCAATGGTGTAAAAATGATATGCATTAAGTAGAGATTGTACATTAAATTTTTACTTTTTCAATGTGGTAGCCCCATGCAGCAGTATCCTCTCATGATGCTGGCAGATCAATAAGCCACAGTTCCAGGCCGGGGATTTAGCTCAGCGGTTCGGTGGCCTGCCTTGCAAGCGCAAGGACCCAAGTTCAATCCCCGGCACCAAAATAAATAAATAAATAAGCCACAGTTCCCAACTACTGGTCACAAGGGAACCACAACATGCTACAGCGCACTACACTGGATAGAGGTATTTAATCAGTTACACGAGACATTCGACCCTCATAAAACGGGCTCTGTGTCAGCTGATTTTTCCCAACTATGCTAATGTAAGTGTTTTGCACACATTCTGGGTAGGCTGGACTAAGCTATGTTGTTGGCAGGTCAGGCGTATGAAATGTATTTTGGACCTAGAATATTTTAAACTTATAATGAGTTTATTGGAACATAACCCACTGTAAGTCCAGCAGCATGTGTATCCCAACTCACTCCCACACTCTATGCTACATTTTAGGAATTGGCTTATCTGCTCTAATTTTTCACCTGTTACTAATAACAGAAGCTGTGTTTAACAAGTCCTCCTAAGAGACTCCACACCCAACTCAACACTTTTTATTCTTCTCTTTCAGTCCTCAAGGCCATTCACTGAGATGGGTACTAACATGCCCATTTTGTAGACAAAACTGTTACTGGGTTTGTAAGGTAGAAGTTCTGGCTCCAGGGGTCCCAACCCACCATGCTTGGGCACCAGTACCAACATGCCAATAAAAGAGGTAAGCAGTGGTGATGAGCAGCAAAGAGCTGTAATAAACATGGCCTTGGTAAAGAGACGAAAGATTTGTCTTCGATGGCTGAGAGAAACCTTGAGCTTTCATAGGTAACACAGGTCAAGTGTGGTCTGGCTGGATGTCATCTCAGGGAGTCCCCATTGTGAGAGGATGACTCTCGCTTAGGGGGCAGCATTGATGTTGTGCAGCCACTGTTGCCACATGGAGGGTGACTTCACCATTGGGGTGATTTGTCCGCAAGGCTCTGGAACATGAGGTGGCTGCAGGTTTAGAATAATGACAGACTTCTAGGCATCTCTCCAGGGACCTGGAACAAGGCCATTGTAAAAACTGGCAATCACATGTCCCTACAAATCCTGAATATTACTTTAGCTACGCTTATCTTGGTGTCCTCAGTCTTGAAGAGAAATGACACAGGCTAGGTAAATTTAGGGCTGATAAACTTTGTACGACAACACCCCTCACGGGACTAGTATGCCTGCATGTTAAGGAGGGATCTGATCACCAAATTTTAAAGTAATAAAGGAGACAGACATAAAATATGAGCCAAGAGGCCAAGCTTCACCCTGCTTAGAGTTATCCACTAGGGACGTGCAGGCCCAGCCTCTGGGTCCCTGTTACAGACCTGCCTAAAGTCACCTGGGGTTCACACCCAGGTTTGCCTGCAAAGCCCATGCACTTAACCCAGAAGCCACATTGCAGTGGTGAAGTACAATTCTCTGGAAAACTGAGCCATACTCACCACACCTAGGATGTGTGGCACCTAGTTCAACAGTTCACCCTCACTAGAAATGTAGAAGAAAGTCCTTCCCTTTAATCATTATTCAAAACTGGAAAGGAAGTAAATAATATTCCGTGAAACCATTCAGTTACAGTAACAGTTGAAGCCAGGTATATTGGTGCACACCTATGATCCCAGCACTCTAGGAGGCTGAGGCAAGATGATTCCAAGTTTGAGTTCTGCCTGGTCAAATGAAGGAGACCTTGTCCCCAAATGCAAAGTAAAAAGGGTTTGGGGTGTAGCTCAGTGCAAAGGCTGTAAGTCCAATTATGAGTTCAACTCCTAGTACCACAAAACACATACACACACACACACACACACACACACACACACCACCACCACCACCACCAACACCAACACCAGCACCACCACCAGCCCCGCCACCACTATTACTAATATCAGCTGTACCTATTTCATGCTAATTTCTCTCAGGCCCGCACCTCTTTGATTTTTCAAAGCTACAGACCACCCCTACTCACTGTTTTAGAGGTGCCCTCTGGTCTGGAAGAGAAATTGGCATTACTCATCCTAGTACTTCGTCTCTTTTACATCAGAAAGCTACAAATTTCTCTTCTTACAAAACCACAGTCCCAAATCTACAGGTTTTACCCCAACAAAGGAAATCAGGCACTGAAATCTACCAGCAGAGGGCAGTGCTGCTACAACTCTGGTCTGAGACTGGAGACCCCTACAGTCCCTATTTTTGCTCCCCAGATACAGCCCAGGTCCTCATCGGCCCCTCCCAAAATGCACTTCATGTTGCTGCTCAGCACTGCACGGGCCACACAAGATTGCAGTGGATCAGTGCCTGGTGACCATGGAGCTCAGAGACCAAAATGGCCCACACATGGTATATTTCCACAGCCAAGGTATGGAATACTTTGGAAACTGGGAAAACCCAGTCAACATTAATAAAGGAAAACAGGAGGAAGAAAGAAAATCCTCAATGGCAGCATCTCCTCCCCAGAGAGCAGGAAGTGCTGGCCTCAGTGTGACCTCCCCTTCTGCCTACTGAGTTGTCCTCCCTCCTTTACCTCAGCCTGTTTTTTCTGTCTCTCCTTCTCTTCTGCTACCTCAGGCACCAAGCTCCTCACTTCCTAGTGAAAGTAATGATGGCCATGCTTACTTTGTCTGACCCAAAAGGGAAAGAGTGTACCAACTATGTGCTACAATCTTCTTCATACCTTATCTCACTTTTATTTGGTCTGGAAAACAAATGGAAAAGGTAGGACTCATCCCCATTTTACGGCCAAGGAAACCAAGTCTCAGGATGAGTAGGTGACGTTTCCCTAGTGCTGACACAGA
Source organism: Fukomys damarensis (assembly GCF_012274545.1). NCBI lineage: Eukaryota > Metazoa > Chordata > Mammalia > Rodentia > Bathyergidae > Fukomys > Fukomys damarensis. The sequence continues at coordinate 123,672,746 of NW_022900951.1, read as the reverse complement.
ATGTGAAATCAGCTTTTCGGATTCTAGCTCATCGGGATATGTCATTTAAAAGATAAGAAGAACCAAGGGTGGGGGCACACACCCGGAAGGCTGAAGCAGGAGGATCCCAAATTCGAGCCCAGCCTCGGCAACATAGTGAGGCCCTGTCTCAAAATAAAAGATGGGACATAGCACAGTGTGAAGGCCCTGAGTGGAAGCCTCAGTACCACAAAAAGAAGCCTGGAAGAAGGGACTTAGATGTAGTCCAGTGGTGAGTGCTTGTCTAGCATCCATGAGGCTCTGAGTTCCATTCCCAACACTGAGAAAGAAAAAGAAAGCTGGGCACAGTGGCACACATGTAATTCCAGCACTGAGGTGCTGATTGCCAGAAAAATACTAAGTTCTGGGCCAGCCTGGACTTGAAACCTTGTGTCAACGCCCCCCCCCCAATTAAATAAAAGGAAGAATATCTGCTTTTCAAATAATGCTTAGGAAATGTTCATAGCCAGGCATGTTGGGGTTTGCCTACAGTCCTAGCACCACCGAGGCTCGGGTGGGGAGGTGGATGCCAGCACCATATTGAGACCCATCTCCAAAACAAAAGCAAACAAAAAAGTACAGAAATATCATAAATATTCAAGATGCTAGAAACTTTTCACTTAATCGAAATTACCCTTGCAATTAAAATATCACTTTTTTGCTTTTACAAACATGCTTTTTCTAGCACGTATTCTTAGGTAAAATATCCCTGTAATTAAAAAACAAAACAAAACAAAACAACTAATAGACTTTCAAAATGTTCAGCCTTCATAAAAGACGAAGATTCAAGATAAATTGGTGGGTTAAAACATCTCAATTTTATTATCTAGTATCCCATAAATTTGTACATTTTAATGTATTAGTTAAGAAAAAGTAAAAAAAAAAACCCTGATACTAGTTAACTGTACTGAGAAAGTTAATATTCAAGTCAATAATCTTATTTTTTTGGTGCTGGGTAGTGATCGCAGGGCCCCCCACATTAGGCAAGTGTTCTACCACTGCGTTATATCCCAGCCATTTTTATTTATTTTGAGATAGGATCTCACCTAGTTGTCCAGGTAGGTCTTGAAATTGCAGTCCTGCCTCAGCCTCTTGAGTCAGAGTGATTACAGACTTGCACTACCATGCCAAGCCAAGTCTGTAACTTTTAAATCTTCACTTTAAAAACAATATTTTTTTGCAGTGCCAGGGATCAAACTCAGGACCTTGTACATGCAAGAAAAATGCTCTACCATTGAGCCACATCTTTAGCCCCTTTAAATATATTTTTAAAAATTCAGTTCCGTTGGGAAAATCATAAGTGAAAAGTGGCTGGTAGGAAGGAGAAAATTTTTATTTCTGTTTAACCCAAGAATTTCCCCACAAAGAAAAAATAACTTAAGAAGAACATACATGAAAAAAAGAACTTATGTGAACAGTATTTATTTCAGAAAACAAATATGCTGGAACAAAGTCAAAATGAGGCAAATTAAAAACATAATGTTATCAAAAGTAACAATGAAATGTCAGGTGTTTTGCTCTATAAACTAAAAAAAATCTAAAAAGCAACAGCCTTGCTAGCCTGCCTGCCTGAAACCCATGTTCCATCCACGTTGCTTCCATCACTGCAGTGTTACCTGCAGTGACTTTATAGAAGGGAACCTCTTCCAGAGAGGACTTGGGCATCTGTGCCTGGAAGTTGCTGTTTCCCCTCCTAATCTGAGGGTGAAGTCAGTCAGTGTGAGCCTGCACAGCCAAAGACAGGAAGATTAGCAGAAAACCACACCCTTTGCACATAACTGATTCACTTTGGTTTTTAGGATGAGAGGGGCATGAGGCCATGGGTTCAACTCCCACACACCCCACAAAACAGCTCCTGAGGGCTCCTCCTTTCAGATCATGAGGGTGAATGATCGCAGCAGCCAGGTCTCGGGGTGCCATGTGCCAGGCCCTGAATCCGGCATCTCACAGGGTAAACCCAGTCAGCCTCCAGAACCTTCTGAGGTTGGTAACAGGATTTCCCACATTTTGAAAAAAAAAAACTGAGGTGAGAATCACTTTTCATAAAACTAACCATCCTAAAGTCAACGACTCAGAGGCATTTGATACATTTACAATATCAAGAAACCACCACTCTGAGTTCAAAATGTTTCCATCACCCCAGGAAGAGGCTCCATCGTTACCCATTCCTTCCTACCCATAGCCTCTGGTGACCACCTCACATTCCATTTGGGTTCCCCCATAAATGTACGTGTGGAATCATACCTCAGGGGACATTCTGTGCCTGCCTTCTCTCGGTTGGCATGATTTTGAGGTCTGTCCACACTATGGCCGATGTAAGGGAGCTCTTTAGTAGCTGAATGTGTGGAAATGTCACTAACATGAGCTTCAATAGAGAGATGAGTGAACTCGAGGCTGGGATTACACAGGTCATATGCAAACCATGGTGCTTTGACCATCCTACCTCCACCAAAGACCTGCTGAAGCCTAACACCCAAGCCATAGTCACAGAAATGAAGCTTTTAACAGGAAAGTCTGAGCCACTCTTCCTAAACCTTCTTATTTAAGCCCAGCCCTTCAGGCAGGAGGAAAGGAGCTCAGCAGGCCCCACAAGACCTCCAACAGGTCTCCTCTCCCTCCTTTCCCTCCCTCCCCAAGCTCGGCCTCTGCCATCTGGACTTCTTTCCTATGAAAACGCATCCCAGTGTTCCACTCAGAATCTGCTGAAAGTATAAATAAATGGACATTGTATTTTCAGGGTTTCTTGCCTGTTTGGTGAGTTTGAATCCCTCCTATCCAGAAGGAAACTCCATCCTTTGCCAGGTGCTTTCCGAGTTCGCGTTGTCCCCAGAACCAGTAACAAGGTGAGCACCATCGAGGCCTTGCTTGGGAAGTAAGAACACTGAGTCCCACGAAGGGCGAGAACCCTGTCCGAGGCCACACTGTGGCTGCAAGGCAGAGCTGAGAGCTGCGGAGCTCCTTTGTGAAGTCGCACCCTGCCACCTTGGAACTGCAGCTCAGCAACACACACTGCACCCAAGAGCCTGCACCTGCATCCACAGATGATCCTCCTAGAGTCCAAGGCATAACTGACGCTGCCAGTTCAGTTCTAAGGCACAGAAAGTCACCGCAGAGTCCTGAGGATGTAAGCAAAGCAGGAAAACCTCTGTACATTCAGTTTCTTTTCAAGTTCAGTAAGCTACTGAACTGAAGAGAAATTCTCCTGGTGTAGGAAAGGTGGGCAAAGCCTTTGGGGATTCACATTCTTATTGAATATATGCAATATGCTCTAAAAAGAAACCATGAGGCAGAAGCAATATGAGAAAGCCGTAATTTCTCTGTACAGCTTTCAAAGACAGATGATAATGCACACTGGTTACGGTCTCTTATCGGTACCTGGTATGGTGGGGAGCCTTTGTCTAAGTTTGTTCCAAATACATGAAATACTCACACTAGTCACAAATCCTATGAATGGAAACAGTGTGATCAGGCCTTCCTATCTTGTGATGACATTTAAAAGCACAAAAGAACTCACTGGAGGAAACCCCATGAATGAATACTGCGACTGAGAAATACTTCACTTAGAAGACATATGACAGTGCACCCTGGAGAGAGGCATTATAAATGTCAGATGTGCAGGGAAGACCCTAACCATCCCCGTTCAAAGCATGGAAGGACTCACACCGGAAGAAGCCTTCTAATGATGAAAGAAAGATAGCAATGCCATAATATTCTCTCCCATGCCTTCAACAACCTATGGCAACTCAAACTGACAATAAATCACAGGGATGGAAGGTTATGTGGGAGAGCTTGTGAAGAGTTGCAATTCACCTCCAAGGCGTGAAGAAAAACACTGAATGTAAGTAGTGTGGTAAAGACCCCTGTGTTGAAGGCTTACATAACCCATGGACACCTGGTGAAAAAGAGGTATCCATGCAGGTTCATGGCAAGGGAAGTCTCTGGTGGGGGAGGCTATGTAGAAGGGGGCCCGGGGACATGGGAACTCTCCTGCATTCTTGACTCAATTTGCTGTGAAACTAATCCTGTTCTAAAGAAGATAAAAAGTATATAAGGAAAAAGAAATGCATTGTTTCCAAAAATGCCTTTGAGAAGCAGTGAGGTATAACTTGGTCCAAGTTCTCTGAGAGCCAAGATCTGGGCTCTCAGTCTGGGCTGTGAACCCCAGCCTGGCTCTGCTCTGTCTCTGCAAGAATATGCTGGGATAGGGCCCTAGCTTTTTGCTTCTTTGCAGCAGGGAATCTATCTGAGAAGGGTCTAAATAGACAGACGAGAACAGAACTGCACTGGTCCATGTTGGAAAAGCCTGAAATGCTCCTTCTCCTCACTCTCCTTCCGTGGGCCACCCTAGAGATGCCCCAATGCCCCGCAGATGCAGAAGCTGGCTGTGAACTCCTCACTTCTCTTCTTACATGCCTGCTGCGAGGCTGTGCTGAGGATGGATCCAGGCCTCAGACAGCCCCGCACGACAGAAACAGAGCATGAGCCACATTTTCTAATTGCTGTATTCGAACCATATCAGTGAAACTCATTTTTAGATAGACTTTATTTTTAAGGCAGTTTTAGATGTACCAGAAAACCAAGCAGAGAATAGACATTCCTTGCCCATTCACTCCCTGCCACAGGTCTCCCTCTGTTACAATGGATGAGTCTCCATGGACATCAAAATCCCTCAAGGCCCACAGGTTACATCCTATAGGGGGGGCAGACGTGTACTGGCATGTATCTACCCTTAGGGTGCCACGCAGAATAGGGTAACTGCCTCAAAAATCCTCAGTATTATGCCTGTTCATTCTATTTTCTTTAAAACCAGTATTTTATGTAAGAAAAAAAAAAAACATTTTACAAGGTTAACATGTCTGAAGGGAACTGTGATGGTGTATACCTGTGCTCCCATTTACTAAAAGATTGAGGCAAGGGGATCAACTAAGCTTAGGAGTCGGAGGAGACACTGGGAAACATAGCAAGACCCCATGGGAAAAACAAAAAAATATGCTTTTCACAGGTTTCTGATGGTCTGTGAAGCATTAAATTCTGCCTAATAAATTTCTCTGCACCTCTTGCTGATACATCTTGAGATGTTTTTTTCTTTCTGTGATGGAAGTTGACAGCATATTAGAGTTCTAATGGCAGTTGTTCAAAAGCAGGGGGAATGTTCTCCTTTTTAATAACACTTATTCAGCCCACTCCATTCCAAACATGATTCATACGTCCTCCCACCTCTCAACACTCAGACTGATAACAGAGCATTGAAAGCAGCCTGCAGAGAAGGAAAAAGGGGCCTCCCACTTCCATCCTCAGGAAATGAGTCCGGAGGTCACACTCCCACGCCCAAGCACCATGCAGTGGGAGGGAAACTGACCTCCAGGGTAGCTGATGGGACTGGAGGCCCTTCAAGACAGGTGGTAAAGTGCTGAGGCTGGGCGGAAGACTCAATAGCCAGCCAGGACCGGCACAGGACCAAGTCCCACCCTGTCCCCTGCTTCTGGGGGTCTCTTCTTCTCTTTCTGTACAGGATAGCTCACTCTAGCTGACCGTTCTGTCACTGTCTTGGTTCACTGGCTTCCTCCTTCAACATCCTGAAGCTATCTGGCTCAGGGTATACCTGCCATAGGCACCAAGAACCACAAAGGCCAACAATGATGTGTCCTTGGACTGCAGTGTCCTCCCCTGCAAGACAGAGTCAGCCAATATCACCCCACCCCTACATCCCAGGGATGATGGGGCACTGGCAGTCAAGAACTTCAGAAAAGGGGCTGAGGTGAGGCTCAGCCTAGCTCTGCAACAAAGAAATCAACCCCCCACAAACACTAAGGATGGATTAGAAAACTTCTGATGCCAATAATGTTCTCTTTCACAACCTGAATGAAGGCTTCAGCTGGACCCCGTACAACGCCCAGTGGGACTGCAAACAAGCATATCATGACAGTCTTGTCTCCTGACACCCTCCGCCTCCTCACCTCTTAACTGAGCCTGTGCTCCACTCCCTTCACGGATTCACTCCAATACCACATGCAGACATTTGCTTCATGTCAGTCAGTTCAGTTCACTCTTAAAACTAACTGCACACTCCAGGAAAGCAGGGCACTGTCTTCACCTCACTGTCATGTCCCCAGGACCTTAAGTCATGCCCAGCTCATATAAGTGTCACCTGTGTCAAGTGACTCTCCGGCCCTCATCTGTGAAAGCCATGCTGGCCACCAATGGTTGTCCTCCAGGGCACTCAGGGAGGACAGCTGCTTACTGTGTGCGCTGTCCTGTCCCAATGCTCTAGTTGCCAGGAGTGACACCTAAGCTGGACCCTTTCCCCTTATGAGAACACATCAGACCAAAGTCTGTGATTCTGAGACACGGACAGAGGACAAGAGGAGAGAGGTTTGATCTCAGGCTGTGGGAAGGGATAGAGCACCCTGATGGGGGGGTGACCTGGACAAAGGGACCCTAAAGACAGCTATGGAGCCAGAGAAAGCCAAATGACTGAGGAGCTACCAGACTAAATGAATTAAAGTTGGTTTTGGTTTGCATTTCCACTTTGCAAGTTTTTATTTTAGTTTTGAGGTTGGCTTCCCCAGATGTCACAGCCTGAAATATTGATTATGTCCAAAACATGCTGTAAGCAGTTCAGGCTACAAAGAGTTAAATCCCTCAATTGGCTCACTTGGAGAAGTGAGTCTGACTGAAGCTACGTGACTCACAGAAGCGTCTCCTGAGCACTGCAGTAGCGCGCAGGTCAACATGACCTCGTTGCTAATGGCCACAGCTGAGACCAGAGTGATGGTCTGTGAAGCCGTGGGGCTGACACGAAAGAACATCCGTTGCTGAGGTTGGATAATCTCATCCAAACTCCATTCCCACCATTAGTGCCTGCATAGCTTGAAGGACAATGCTCCAATTACAGCCATATATTTTGTCTCTCTTGCTTCTAATTTGAAAATGCTTGGGCTTCTCTTTAAAGCCTTGCCTGCACTGGTTTCCATGGAGATTTCATGTACTGCACATCTATACACGCACTTTTGACCCTGACTGATGAATAATAAAAACTGGAGGGAGAGATGGGCCAGTGCCTTTTGCCCAAGGAGCATTGGCCATCCCAGTTTACACTTTATTTTTCACTGTCTTGTTTTTATTCAACCATGCATTGCATCCTGGGCAGGTGGGGGCTAGAGACCTGCTGCTGGCGTCTCTGGCACCCAGGCCCTATCACCTCGCTGTCTGCGTCCAGTGCATGAACTGCTCATGTCCTTCAGGCTTGGCACCCTGAGCCTGGCAGAATGCATTTGGGCTCAGGATGCTCTGCCTCAGTTCAGCATGCAGAGGAAATCTTCCCTTCTCCTCTCTCTCCAACTTTACTCAGCAAGGGTTGCAAGATGACTTAGCTCAGCTTCCTTCTCTAGGCAGGCAAACCTGAGATGCCTATATCCAAGAGTGGTGCTCTCCCTGATCTCCCACAGTCCCTGGTCATTAAAGACAGAGGGACCATAGGGACTTCATTCCCATGGAGTCCTCAAGGGTCACCTGAACTGCCTGAGATACAGCACACTCCAAGGACATGTTCCAAAGTGCTTGTCCATGGCCTGCCCTGCCCAGAAAGGACCCCCTGGCCTGCCAGAGAATACTGACACCCCAGGCTGAGCGGTGCCCCAGAACATCTAAGATAAGTTGTATCCAGGTTCAGAACTAAACCTGGCAAACACATCAGGTAGCTTCAGAGTCCCCTAGTAATACTTTCAGGGCAGAAATAAGAGAGGGCAACTGTGTGAGCAGGTGCAAATAGTGCTGTGTGCAGAATTCAGATGCCTTTTCCCAGCCAAGTCCACCCCTACCTCAGGGAGAAGAGCCCTGCAGATGATAACCAGCAATGCAGGTCTTTCACTCAGGCTTGGCAGATGGCACACCATGCCCTCCTCCCTGGGGCAGCCAATGGCTGAGTTTCAGTGAGTAGGAAAGCTCCAAAGCTTGGTCTTCCCCAACCTATGGCAGGACAATGAGCAGGCAATCCAACTCCACAGGGTCACAGAGTCACCTCAATGGCAGACTTTATGTGAGCCCATGCCCCTGCTCCCCTCTCCTTTCCCACCCCACCTCCCAGGGCAACCCCTTCTCCATAACCTACACACAACAGGCTCCTGTTGTAGAAGCTACTCAAAGGAAGCCAAAATGGAGAATGTGATTGTGTTCGAGTTAAAGGAGTATAGAAGTATTTTTTTTTCTTCTCTCTTCTCCTAGTTTCCTACCTACTGTCATTCTGTACATAGTAGGATACCTCTAAAAGGAAATGTACTTCACAAATCACTTTCAATAATGTAAAATATCCACAGCAAATCATGACCTGGTTTCTCAAGCAGCAGTGCTGGCTCAGTTCACACCAAGGGATCCATTGGTCCAGCAAGTTTCTCTGAGGTTGCACATCCCCTGGTGCAGCAGGGTGGGTCAGGGAGGCCAGAACTCAGAGTCTTATAGGAGTTCACAGTGACCACTTGCCTCTCCAAGGCTCATACCTTGCCATTAAAGACACAATGTGGGCAGTTATGGACTACATGGCCTCAATAGTTTCCCTGGCCCTGAAACTGTCCACTGAGTTGATGCTGTTGATCAAGAAATAGAAAAAGTAACTATGAACTCCTGGCTCAGGAATGCAATGATGTCAGTGCACTTGAAACTCCCTGAACATTCAGTGTATGAGCAGACAGTCTCTCAAGGTCTGGCAAGCTTGTAATTTTGTGTGTGTGTCATCTGAGACTGAACAATGAACTCCATGTGCAGAAGTATGATTTCCTCCAAGGTTTAGGTGGCTGCACATACAGAGCTTAGCTATGTAGCAGAATGCAGATGAAATCTCCAAAGAAGAGTCTTCAAAATTAAAGCAATGCATGACTACACTCAGAGTAACATCACTACAAATAAACTACCTCCTGTGCTTGACTATCTCAATGTTTAATTATTTTCTGGACTGGACTCTTTACTAATAACCCACATCATGTCCCTCTTTGTCTCCTGTAATATCTTTTTTATTTAGAAGTGATGGTTTTCTCCACTCTCATTCATACACTTTTGCACTACATGATGCTCACATTCATCTTAGGGAGTGGGTACGTGTACATACTACAGCTTGTTCCTCTTTTTAGTACCTTTCCCCTTCCCACCTTGCTCCCTCCCTCTGCCTCCAAATCTCTTTTCCCCATTTTCATTCTTGTTATTATTATTATTAGTTCATATTTATGACATTTACATTCATGGGGATTATAGGTTCCTGTATGTACCATATCTCAGTTCTACTTACTTCCCCTTCCCCTCTCCCCACCCTCAATCTCCTGGACCTCTTATGACTTGCAAGAGATCCATCCCCTTCCTTTCTTCTACCCACCTTTTATTATATTCTCTTTGTGCTTTGCCTTATTCAAATAAGAAATAGCAGGTGCTATTTAAGCTTGTGTGGCTAGTTTATTTCAATCAATGTTATATTTTCCAGATGCTTTCATTTTGCTACAATTATCTCAATCTGTCCCTTTTATAGCAAAGTAGTACTCCATTATGTATAGATAGGTTTTCATTATCTATCCATCTGTTGTTGGGTATACAGACTGCTTCCAGGATTCAGCTATTATGGAGTGTGCTGCTATAAACATTGGTATGCATGCATCACTGTGCTGTAGTGTGACGTCTTTAGCTCTTTGAGGAAGATACCTAGAAAGGGAACACATGGGTCCTATGGAATGTCTAATTTTAGTTCTTTGAGAGATCTCCATACTGATTTCTATACTGGTTGTACTAGTTTGCACTCCCACCAGCAACGGCCATGACATCATTTCTATTCTTTGATTTCTTGATGATTGCCGGTCTATCCGGTGTAAGAAGAAATCTTAGTGTTGTATTAATTTGCATTTCTCTGATGGCCAGATGCTGAATATTTTTTCACATATTTGTTGGGAATTTGTACTCCTTCTGAGAAGTGTCTATTCATTTTACTTCCTGAGTCTTGATTGGGTCTTTTATTTTAGGTGGTCTAATTTTTTGAGTTCCTTATGTATTCTAAATATTAGTCCTCTAAGAAGTAGCTAGTAAATATTTTCCCATCCTGTAGGTTGTCTCTTCGCTCTACTAATTGATTTCATTGCTGTGCAAAATCTTTTTTAATTTGATGTAATCTCATTTGCTGATTCTTATTATTTCTTGTGCAATTGGGTTTTCATTTAAAAAAAACGTTTCCTATGCCTGTGACTTTAAGTGTTTTACCTATTTTGTCTTCCAGTGGGTTCTATATCTCTGTTATAATGTTTAGCTCTTTGATCCATTTTGATTTTAGTTTAGTACATGGTGAGAGATATGGGACCAGCTTTAATCTTCTGCAGCCAGATATCCAGTTTTTCCAGCACCATTTGCGGAACCAGCTGTCTTTCTTCCATCATGCTTCTGGCTCCTTTGTCAAACATTAAGTATCTGAACGTGTCTGGAGATGTTTCTGTATCCTCTACTCTGTTCCACTGATCCACATGACTGCTGTTGTGACAGGTCTGTACCATTTTTATCACTGTTCCTTTGTAGTATAGCTTGAAATCAGGTACTGTGATGCCTCCTGCTTTGCTCTTGTCACCCAAGATTGTTTTTGCTATTCTGTATCTCTTCATATGAATTTTAGGATTATTTTCTCTAGATCCGTAAAGTATGCTGTTGGTATTTTGGTTGGAACTGCACAATCTGTATAACAGCTTTAGGAATATGGCCATTTTGACAATATTGGTTTTGCCTATCCAGGAGCAGAGAACATTATCATTATTGTAGTAGTAGTAATAGTAGTAGTAGTAGTAGTAGTAGTAGTAGTAGTAGTAGTAGTACCAGGGATCGAACTCAGGTCCTTGCACCTGTGAGGCAGGTGGTGGAACCACTGAGGTAAATCCCCGGCCCCTCCATATTTCTGATGTCCTCTTTAATACTCTTTTTCAGAACACTGTAGTTTTCTTTGTAGAGGTTTTAAATTTCCTTGGGTTGATTCCTAGGTTTTTCACTTTTCTTTGATGCCTACCATAAGTAGTATTGTTTTCATAATTTCTTTCTCACTGGGTTCATTATTGGTGTACACAAATGCCATTGATTTTTGTATGTTGATTTTTATATCCTGCTACATTGCTGAATTTGGTTATTTTCTCGTGGCTGAGACAAAATACCCAACACCCAAAGTTAAAGGAGGAAAGCTTTATTTGGCTCGCAGTTTGTAGAGGTTTCAGTGCATAGTCATCTGGCTCCGAGGAGCCAGAGGAGAAAGTCTACAGCATACAGGCAGGCAAGAACACATTAGCCCTCTTTCTGCCCCACATAGTTTATGCAGGCTATCTGCCCTAGGGCATGTGTAGCACTCACACCCTTAATCCTAGCCAGAACTACGCCAAGGCAATCAGTGGACTGATTTAGTAATTACACACCCTTTATCCCAGCACCAGACACCCTAGATCTAGCCACTTCTGAAAAGCACCCCCCCCACCATGACTGTATGAGTCTTTGGGAGGACATCTAGACATGAGCCATAATAGTTATTAATTCTAAGAGATTTTGGTGGAGTTCTTTTGGTCTTTCATGTAGGGTATCATGTGATCTGCAATAATGATGACTGGAGCTCTTCTTTTCCTATATGTATCCTTTGTATTTCTCTTGCTTAGTTGATGTGTCTAATATTTCAAATACTATGTTGAGTAGAAGTGGTAATAGTGGGCGTGCTTGTCTTGTTCCTGATTTTAAAGGGAATGCTTTCTGTTTTCCCACATTTAATACGATGTGTAGCTATTGTTTTGTCATAAACAGCTTTCATCAAATTCAGGAATGGTCCTCATATACCTATTTTCTTCAGGGTTTTTTATTTCATCCAAAGCTTCTTCTACATCCATTGATATTTTCATATGGTTTTTGTCCTTGCTTCTGTTCATGTAGGGTGATACATTTATCAGTTTGCATATGATGAGCCTTCCTTGTCTGACATAAGTATAGACAAGTCTTCAATTTTCATTCCAATCTGCATGGAAAATCTTTTGTTTTGCTAGAGAATTCTTAGTTAATACGGGGGTTTGGTTTGGTTTTGTTTAGTTTTGTTTTCATTCAACACTGTACATATCAACCTGGTTCCTTCTGCCCTCCAAAGCTTTTCATGAAAAAACTAATGATTATCTTCTGGGGAAATTATGACAAAAGGTATCTTCCTGTCAGCTTCATAAGTATTAATATGCCTCATTATGTTTTATAGGAAAAACTACAGGCATTATCTACATTATTGTGTCAATGAAGCTGTAGCATCACTTTGAGACAAATGAGGGAGAATTTAAAGAAAAAGTTGGATATGTTGAATGTAAATATCATAAGGTCTTTAAAACCAAAAAGTATTACAGATTCTCAAACCAGAAATGAAAAATACCTTGAAACAGCCTACAGTTTTTAATTTCTAAGAAAACAAAACAACAAAAAAAACTAAATACCAATTTCCATCACTCACAAAAGCAAAAAGTTTTTGCATTCTTTTGCTTTTTTCTTTTATTAAAATATGAAAGATCCTTAAGGCCAAAAGTTGAGATAACCACTGAGGGCTCCGGCCAGCTGTGATTGGGCCATTTCATGCCCCAATCTCACAGCAAACTAGCATGAAGTCACCTCAAAGGTTAGCTATTAAGGCCATAGCTGGGGTGGGTGTTTTAATCCTCTTTTTAAAAAAATTTTTCTTCATTCTCTTTTTTTCCTCATTGAGTTTATTGGTACATTTTAGGTATACAGTACAGTTATATTCATTATTGGGATCTTGTACCTTTACATGACAGGTCTTGGTTCTCATTTTTTCCCCTTGTTCCTGCCCTCCCTTCACCCTTTCCCCCCTTTACAAACACTTCATTTCCATTTTTTCATTTTCTCATATTTTTTTATTTTCCCTTATTAGCTTTCCCCTACCCTTCCCACTTTCCCTACACCTTTAGCCCCTTTCTTCCTATTTCACATTGTCCATTATATCATTAGGATCTTATGTACTATTATAATTTATTCACACCAGAGAAACTATTTGGTATTTACACATGTGTGACTTATATATTTCACTTAGGAGTATGTCCTCCATATGTATCCATTTTCCTATGAATGAAATCCTATGAATATCTAATTTCTCATTCTTTGTGGCTGAGTAATATTCCATTTTATAGAAAAACCACATTTTCTTTATTCAGTTTCCAACGGATGGGCAAATGGGCTGTTTCCAAGTTTTAGCTATTACGAACTGTGCTACTATAAACCTTCTCCATTGTTGGTGGGAGTGCAGACTGGTGCAACCACTATGGAAATCAATATGGAGGTACTTCAAAGAGCTGGGACTAAAGGTTCCGTTTGACCCAGCCATCCCTCTGCTGGATATCTTTCCAAAATAATTAAAAGAAGCATATCACAGAGATATATATTTTTTTATCCTCTTGAGAGCTCTTGCTTGTTGATCTTTGAGAGTCATACATAGCTTGCTTTGGCGGGGGAGGGGTTTGGTGGTTTGGTGATTGTGGCATTCTACTACAACACCATGCCCAGTTTGGGTAGTAAGTGTAAGTAGGTAAAACCATGGCTGGGCCTAGCAACCAATTCCTCCCATGAGGAATGCCACACAGGTCATTTTCAGGTGCTAAGGACCATCAGCCAGGGAGGCTCTGCTCAGGTAATACTGGCCAAAAGTCTCTGCACTGGGATGCAGATGGCCATGAAATCCCTGCAGAAGAGATGGAAGCCTGCCTTAGTTATATCCGAAGTGGAGCTCATGAAGGATCTGCATCACCCCAGTGTGGTCCAGTTGATGCAGGTCATCGAAACACATGACAAAGTCTACAAGGTACTGGAGTACGCAGGTGGGGAAGAACTGCTGGACATCAAGTGGGAGGCCAACAGAATGCCAGAGGAAGAGGCCCAGACAATGTCTGGGCAGGTCACGTCATGTGTGCTGTGCATCAATGCCATGGCCAGGTCATAGTCCACAGGGACCTGGAACCCTGTAACATCCTTTTGGATCCCACAAGCAACGTTAAAGTGAGTAACTAGGTTGGGCACCAGGCTCACTCCTGGAGGGAAACTGTTCACAATGTGCAACTCTCTACTGTACTGTGCCCCAAGACATTCTTGCATAAAATATATCACAGCCACCTGGTGGACAGCTGGATCCTGAAGACCATCCTATACTAAATGGTTACAGAGCTCTTCCCATTAGATAGTATTAGATAGATGGTATCTGCAGCATCAGATCCTACACGGCAGGCACAGCCATCCCTCTACCCTCTCCCTGGACTTTGCAAAGTCTCACCAGTGAGCGAATAACCCTCAGCTGACACTAAAACAGATCTTGCAACATCCGTGGCTCCACAAGGTCAACATTCTCCCAGTCCTCCTTGAGCTGCTCCAGACCACCTGAACCCTACATCATGTCTCTGACGGGATACGACTACAGGAGATATGGCTATTCTTGAGACAAAGAAAATTTGATGACGTGATGGCCACATTACTGATGCTGAAGCTCCAGGCAAACCAAGGTGCAGGTTTCACCATCTCTGTGAAGCTGGAGAATCTAGGGGTGGTACCATTCCCATCCTCAACAGTACCTGCTCCCTTGGCTCTCCACCCAAACAGGAGTATGAAAGCTTGCACCCAGGGCAGAAGGGTGGCAAAAGCTCCCTAATCCCCATTTACCTCTGTGGGGCCCTCACTCCCAGCAAAGTCCAAGACACCTCTCTCCAGCTCCACCATGTCCTCAGTCTCTGCCTGAGAAACAGGACTGGAAGTGGGTAAAGGTGGTGTTGGGCGGCAGGGAAGTTGGGAGGTAAGCTCCCTAGAGGGACTTAGGGGTTGCTTTACTGGGCTGCTGAGTTCCTGATTGTATCATGCAAGGAAATCCAGTCTTCCCATAACAATGTTTCCTCTTTTACAGCACTCTTGTACAGCATCACCAGGGGACAGACCCTGTGAGAGGCCTATCACAAGTCTTCAGCAGGTCTGAGCTTTCCAGGGGTGAGGAGCAGTGAGCCAGCGTCCTAGAGGTCAGTGGAAGCATGGATGGCAAGTGTCAGCAGTCTGAATGCCCATGAGGTCATATAGAATTTTTCATTTCATGTCCACTGTGCTCACAAGTACCACAGCTTCCTCATCCTTCCCTCTATAGGCCCCAACTCACAGGCACTAAAGTTACAGTTCAGTGTATAAATCCCCAGGCCAATACCCCCATCCCCAAAGAATGTGTTTTCATCTGATAGCCACTCAACAACAGCCCCTCCGCCTTTGGAGGCTGTGAAATCTAAATGAGGTCAGCTGTGTCCATCAGCTTTCCATCACTGTGACAAAATACCTGAGAACATCAACTTTAAAGGAAGAAAGGTTTATACTGGCTCACAGTCTTGAGCATTCAGTCCATGGCCAGCTGGTTCCACTGTTTCAGGCTATGTTGAAGCTGAGTGTCATGGTGGAAAGTTCAGGGTAGAAGGAAGCTGCTCGCCTGATAGTGCCTAGGAAGCAAAGAGTGAGCTTGCTTTTATAGCGAGGTCCCTCCCCACAGACTCATTAATCCATAAGTGGATTAATCCATCCATGAAGTCAGAGCTCTCATGATCCAACCAACTTCAAAAAGCTCAATGCTGAACACTGCTAGACAGGGAAGCAAGCTTACAAGACAAAAGCTTTGGAGAGTCATTGAAGATCCAAATCATTTCAAGCAGGCAAACCACTTGCCCATACCTGGCAGGCCTGACATGCCATGAGCTGCCAGTGCCATGGTCACCACTGATACTACCCAGAAAGCACCAGAAGGAGAGCTGAGAAATCACAAATGTGCTGAGGAGGGCTGGGCTTTGCCTTCACAGGTCGTATGTTTCTGGAACTTCCCCAAGTCCCCTATGTATTCTGAGAACCTGCTCCTCTCTGTACCTAAGTAAATATATGAGGTATGATTTAAAAATACAATGTGTATTTAAGTTAAAATTAAGACACACTGCCATTAACTCTCCTCAATATATAAACTTTCACTTCAAACACTCATCCCATTATTCTTGCTCCACAATGAAGCAGTTATTGAAGTTCTCTTTTAGGGGTGTCTTTAGCTGTGCTGCAGTGGCTGCCTCAATATCATGAATCAATTAAAAATATCTACCTTCCATGGTCATTTTGGCCTTGGGAAACAGCCAGAAGTCTCGTGATACCAGATCCATGAAAAAGGTGTATGAGGACACACCACCATGCTTTCACGAGCTTGTTGGATGTCATTCAGCAGCAGCTTTTGCCATATTTGTGATCGCACCTCATAGAGATACTTATTAAAGAGTACTTCCAGAACTGTTTCAGAAACTGACAAGAATAGTGGGACAAGTTTGTTCAAAGTGAAGCAAGAGGCAGTATCCTGAGTGGGATCAATGACAATGGGTCTTTTACTGAGATCTTTTTTTTTTACATTTAAACAGTTACTGTATTTTTATCGTTCCTTCTATAGTTTTTAAATGTTTATCTTAGAAAAAAAGATTAAAAATAAATCACACAGGGCTAGGGATTTAGCTCAGTGGTTCCACTGCCTGCCTCGAAAGCACAACATCCTGAGTTTGATCCCCAGCACCAAAAAAAAAAAAAAAAAAAAA